>NC_083773.1:25708117-25795433 GCF_963514075.1 Conger conger | reverse complement strand
ATGAACAGCGGATAGCAGATACCCAAAGTTAGACAGTGGATGGATAAGCAATCATTAAAACATTACTATATAGCCTGCACTGTGTGTTTATCAAAAAAGCACCAATAATTGGGCACGAGAAGTGCCTTACACTTCTCGTCAATAAACACAAAGACCTTTTAGAGCATTAAAGCTGCTTCGTGCTTTTTGGAATCAGCCCATGAAAAGGTGCAACTGCAGGGTGTTCAGGGCTGCAGCTGCTCCAATCAGCTTTTGTCAACCTATAAATCAAAACTAGTTTCCTTTATTTCTATTAATCTGTTTATTGCTTACAACAAACATATTTTAAACCGCAGAAGGCACCAGGGAATTCATAAAGGCAGCCTCTCCAGATTTGCTAATGGTTTTCTTCTATTCAGATTTTTTTTCTGTTGGCAAGTTCAGACAGTTGGCAATTACCCATAAAACTGAGAGTAAATGCTCTCAGTAGAAACCTATCTTTTCATATGCCTCCATGGAGCATTGTGCTAAATGATAAATCAAGTCTGTTCAAACAACACTGAATTTTAAGAGCAGTGCCTTCTCAGGGAGACTACAGTTAGCATTCAGTGGCAAAGTGTTGTGACATTGATCATTTTAAGAGCATAGCCTTCTCAGCGAGACTACAGTTAGCAGTCAGTGGCAAAGTGTTGCTGACGTTGATAATTTAAGGCTGCGGGCAGTTGGCAAATGGGAAACTTTAATTGGGGGCATGTGGCTTTTTTTGCTGTTAAATTCGATACCATGAAATAATGAAGACTTCACTTGTATTGATTATCCCTGTGAACCCAGGTGTGCATGGGTTTTACTGAAACTGTTACAATAATATATAAACAAAGGAGAAAAATATAAGAAATGTTCGATGTTCGATTTTTCTAAAGTCAGGAGAGAGAGAGAGAGAGAGAGAGAGAGAGAGAGAGAGAGAGAGAGAGAGAGAGAGAGAGAGAGAGAGAGAGGAGAGAGAGAGAGAGAGAGAGAGAGAGAGAGAGAGAGAGAGAGAGAGAGAGAGAGAGAGAGAGAGAGAGAGAGAGAGATTGGTGAGAATGGGGTGAGGAAGAGAGTCAGTCTTCACTGTGACTGACAAGTCTGTTGATGTCCAGTGAATGATTTATTGTCAGAATTGGTGCACCTGGCAGATTTACAGACACAGAGGCACAGCAGCAGAAATGGTGCTAGACTCTTGCTACTTTTGGGTCAGAGCCGATTTGGGTCACTTCCTTTTTGGCCTCAAATAATGCTGAGGCACTGAGATCTCCTACACTGTGCTTCACTGCTGCACTCACATTTGTAACATGGATACCTTTGCAGGACTGATCTCTACAATACAGAAACGGTTCGGGAACCACTCCCATCAGGAACACAGATACTCCTACATTGCTCATTTCTAAAACACAAGATACCCCTCTGGGATTCACTTCTATAACACAGGATACCCTGTATGACTCACTTCTATAACACAGGATATCTCTGTATGACTTGCTTCTATAACACAGGATATCTCTGTATGACTCACTTCTATAACTTACTTCAATCCCTGGTATACACATACAGATGTACACACATACACATATACTCATCACACAAACCGATGTGTCTTTGCCTCATATTAAGGAGCTGCTCATTTTTTATCATTGGACATTGACTTTGATAACTTATAACTTATGGCATTTTTGTTTGAATGTGCATCAGTTTGCTGGTACACTGAATCTTCCTACCCAGGAATTTTGAAACAGCACCTGGGTGACAGGTAAGGAGACAACAGACCTAAAAATAATTCATCAGCCATTACAGGAATAACAGGCCTTCAGCCTCACATCACGTGGGCCAGTCAAACAGGCAAACGGCATGTATCCCAGTCATGCTGATCTCAGGCCAGTGATAAATCACACACAGTGCCATTCCTTTTGTTTATATTTTCAGTTAAAATATTCGAGCATATTGAAGAATGTACCCCCTCCCCAACACTTTTTGTAATCATTTCCTGTCCATTGGAGCGATGATTCACAGGTAATAACAGAGCTGTCACCTGAGCAACCAACTGCTGTTCTTCAATAATTACTATTCATCTACCAGGGTAGCTATCTTTTTGGTGGGAAATGGACATTTTCTTTTTCCCCACATAGAACCACTTGAGTAAAAGGAGCAAAAAATAGAAATTCATTAAAATATTTTTTTCTGTCTTTGCTTTCACACCTTTTAGCTCTATTTATATGAATAAATGAGCAGATTACAAAAAAGTTCATTTCAGACCTGTGTTAAAACATACATTCAATCTTCTATTTTTTGGCGACAGCTGGATGTCACAACCAGTACTGAACAAAAATTGAACTGACCAAGACTTTCATTTTTACTTTCCTCACAAAGGTGATTCATGGTGTTTTTAAATCAAATTCCAGCAAGAGATTGGAATTCCCACAATGCCCTTTTGCTAATGCTCAGTCCCACATGTAGTTGTGCTGCAAGATTAATATTTAAAAGATTTATCATTTATTTTTTTGTTAACGAAGAAAGACTTTTATCCACCTCGGGTGTAATTTGCAGATCATACACACTGACCTGTAAATTAATGATTTCTTGTAAATGATTGAACTGCAAGCGAGTGGTGTAGTTCTTAAAGACTAGGGCCACATCGCACTGCTTTGCTTCCCTGGTAGAATGCTGAGATGAACAAAGCAACTTTGAACAAAGCACTAAAGCACGGTACTTGGTCCACCAGTCTCTCCAGAACATATCCTGGCTCATAAACAGAGAATATTAAAATATGACCTGTATGTTGCCCTGGAGAACATTGTCTGCGAAACAAATACTTATGGTTAAACAGGTATTTTCTACTTAAATAAAAATAATTTCTTCATTAATATTTGCTTGACGAATTTAATATAAATTTCAGCCAAGTAGTACAGCCAAATTAATTCAGTGTTTAGTGGTCTCGATTGAGCGAGAATAAATGATTTATAAAGTATATTCAGTCATAAGGTTTTACCATTTTGTTTTTGTGGGCAGGGGCACCTATCACTTTTATCCACAGGGTTGTATGGTTATTTAAATGAATGAACCAAGGAATTATCAAAAAGAAAACGTTAAAGTACATTTGATTAAAAATATGCATTTTGATAAACTAATGTTGGTTTTGGCTTCTTCAGTTTTCCATCTACAATGAATGTCATGGCTGAAAGCTTGAAAGTTCTTTTAAATATTTCCACTTTTTCTATAAAAAAAAACAGCTTAGGTGGCTGAAGTAATGACATACACTCAGTGATCACTTCATTGGGTACACCTGTACACCAGCTTGTTAATGCAAATATTGAATCAGCAAATCATGTGGCAGCAACTGAATGCATAAAAGCCTGCAGACATGGTCAAGAGGTTCAGCTGATTTTCAGACGAAATGTCAGAATGGGGAAGAAATGTGATCCAAGTGTCTTTGACCGTGGAATGATTGTTGGTGCCAGACAGGGTGGATTGAGTATCTTAGCTACTGCTGATCTCCAGGGATTTTCATGCACAACAGTCTAGGGAGTTTGCATAGAATGGTGCAAAAAACAGCCAGTGAGCAGCAATTCTGTGAAAAAACACATTGTTAATGAGAGAGGTCAGAGGAGAAGGGCCAGACTGGTCAAAGCTGATAGGAAGGTGACAATAACAAAAAATAACCACGCATTACAGCAGTGGTATACACAAGAGCATCTCCTGAACACACAGCACATCAACCATCTAAGTGGATAGCCTACAGAAACAGAAGGCTTAATAAGTCTAATAAATACCTAATAAAGTGCTCACTGAGTGAATATGTAAGCATACTTTCAGGGCAGTCTGCGAAAGCACAATGCTTTCTTAGTGGGAGCAAAAGGGTATCTACTGTATGGTGAAGGAGGAGTAGACACACTATTGTGTGTCAAACAAACAAAATGGAAATATACAGTACTGTGCGGAAGTCTTAGGCACCTGTATAATATTCTGTACAGATAAGATTCTTTCAAAAAGAATTCAATGAAAGATCCTGAATAAACGTACTACACATTTTACATTACATTTTAGTAATTTGGCAGAATAGTTAAAAACTGAATCAAATCAATATTTTTTGTGACCACCCTTTGGCATTAAAACTGCATCACTTCTCTGAGATATAGAACTGCAGGACAGCATTGGCTAAGGCAAACAGCAGGGAGGTTGTTCCAAGCATGTTGGAGAACTTGCCACAGTTCTTCTGCAGACTTTACTTGGCTCCTTGCTTCTAATCTCAGACAGCCTTGATCAAGTTTTTATGTAAATGTAGTAAATTGCTTACAGTAATATGTTACATTTTTTTAAATTAAATATAAAAATGTCTATTAAAATTAAAATTAAAATTAAAATTAAATATTTGGAAAATTTGGAAATCTCAAACGTGTTCTTTTATACTAACAAAAATAAACATATATATAATAAAGTCTAGGGTGCCTAAGACTTCTACACAGTACTGTATGTTTAGTCTCGGCAAAAATAAGCAGGCTAATCATTTGGCTAGCATTCAAGGTAGAGCACACTAAGGTGAAACAGGGTGGTGCTGTGGTATATGTCCTAAATGAGGATACAGATTTTCAAATGTTGTTCATGCTGTAGTTTCAGACGTGTGCGTAAGAAAGAGTGGCCTTGGCTGATTGTGTGTGGGGAGGGGGGTTGTCAGTGAAGAGGGCTCTTTGATCAATATGGATGATTACAGACTGGCGAAGTAACGGTATGTCAACAGACAAAGGGCGTCTGTGTGCATGTGTGTGGGTGCAAGCGTACAGTATGCGAGCAGTTTTAATGGCCTTTCATTCCTTAGAAGTAGAAAGGCTGAAAGGGAAAAAAAAAAAAAGAAAAAAAAAACATAAAAAAGAAAATATAAACTGTGTGGTGTCTGAGAGCAGAGAGATGTCTCAGGGGAATGGAAATGCACTCTGCAGCTTTAAGCGAAAGTAATGATTCTCCACACGGAGCACTTTCAGCAAATTCAGGCTGGATCGCTCGAGTTGCCCCACCCCCAGATCCCCAGAGGGCAGCCGTGCCATTGTGTTCAGGAAGAAATGAGAACCATCAACACACTCTCCACTTCATACTGGAGACGCCACAGATAGGAGGGGGACAGCAGAGGAGAAGGGAATGGAGAGAAGGGGAGAGGGAAAGGACAGAGGGAGATACTAATGGAAAGAACGGAATAGTCCATGAAGGTGGTACACAGGAAATCAACAGAGTGGGGAAAGTCCAGTGCAATGCGAATCATCCCATACACAGGGATGTTTGATAAATTCCGACAATCACCATCCTGCGAGAACTTCCAAGTCAAGCTCCAGCCACCGTCCCCCTAATCATCACGGCAGTGACTGAGGAGCCGTCCGGTCCTGTTTAACTTCCAGCCAGAATCTGTGGATCTGAACTGTGACTTGCACAGACTGAGCTGTGAGTGCTTCTTAATTTCACCCATGAGTGAGTCAGGAGGACGGACACCTGGGGGTGAAAGGAGAGGAGTGTATCAACTCACTCCATCTCCTCTCACTTCCTCCCTCCCCCAACATCCATCCCATCGTGCCGCCTGCAGGCGCGGGTGAGTGTAGGCCTGAATCTTTTATTTTAATTAGGCTGGTAAAGCCGGCTTAGGAAGCGAGGAAGAAAAGGTAGGCAGTGCAGAGAATGAAGAATCATACAGCCTGGTGCTGTACAGTACATACACAGCTCTATATCTGTACTGTGCGTCTCATAGCCATCGCATACAAAGGGCCAGCAGTGAACTATGGGCACATGCTAAGGGAAGCCGACATGGAAATGACTGTGTACACACTCCCTTTCATGATCTTTCAAGACCATCAGTCAAGCATTGACAAGAAAATGACTTGACTGACAGAAGATCAGCTCAGTTGTCAAGTTATGGAAATCCCGATGCATGAGGTTCATTCCCATTTCCTTCGGAAATATAGGAATTTCACACACTTATGCTTAAACAAATATAGTAAATTTGCCTTCCAAGCTGCTGGAATTCTAGCATGGTTGCTTTCAATGAAAAACAAGAGATCTTCTGACCTTTTCAAAGATTAACTGAGCAGTCTTAAGCCTTACAGTGTGTGAGACTTGACAGCTACGGTATGGACAAGCACCCGCACAATCACAAAAATAATACAGCTCAAAGCTACTTCTCACCTACATCATCAGAATTCATTTGCCAAAATCTTAGAAGCATTATTTATGTCAAACATGGCATTCAAAATATTGTGCACTGGGTGTTTGCATGTTGTATCATGTGATTAGTCAGCTACAATAGCGCTATGTGGCTACAATTCATTTTTGCTTAGGAGAAGGAAATCTTGGTAATAAAATAAAATTAAAAGAAAAAATGCTATTTTTCATTTTGTCTTTATCACATTCATTCAGGGCAGGAATTATTACAAACAAAGTTCATAGAAAAACTATTAATTAGGGTACTGTTGAGCAAAGGAATAGTACTTTTATTAACAAGTCTTTTTTTAGTCAGTAAAACACTCAGAACAACACTAATATAAATCCTACACTGAGCTTGTTACAATAAAAAAAAATCCTTGAGAAAGGATGACACACACACATGAGTGTGGACCACACAAACACACAGATCCACACAGACTAGCCTCTCAGACCCTGTACCTTCATATTCATAAACTTCACACAGTATCCCAGCTTGAACAGGTCATTGGTTTTGTACTTGCATTTAATAACCTTCAGTGCTACGCTTTCAATGCTAAACATTTTAACAAATGTATAGCATTATGCACCCACAACAGGTTAGATCATGTCGCCCTCTATTCTAGCCTATACCATGAGAAATTTATTTTGCTTAAGACACCCCCAGCCCACACATAGTTCTCCAAGAGCAGCAAGGGCCAGAGAAGACCATCTCACCAAACAGCACATGCCGTCTGTATACTTATATCACCCTTCACTTCACAGCATTAAGCCTCCTGGAGAAATACCGATGAGAGTCATACATACAAACATGCTGGGGCCTTTGACTTAGACTCAGAATTGAAATGTTTTCCATAGTCTCTGATATAGGAGTCTGGATTCCGTCAACATTCACTCTTTATTTTGGCTTAAAGTATAAATAAATGTTCAAACCACATCAGAGGAGGATTTCAAGGGAGTATCAAGGAAGCACTGGCGCGGTGAGTGTCAATAGGAGTTGATACATGGACAGTCAGTGGTACAGAAACATCGGCCACTTGATGATTCTGACATGAGCCATGAAAGATAATAGGAAATAATCATTCTATGATGAAGGCTTCACATGAAGGTAGAAGTAATTAATATTTCGATCTCACCATTTATAAGCTCCTTAAAAACCTGTTAGACTGAGATAAGGGCACAGTGCTTAAACTACATGTCACTTTACATTAGTATGCAACAGGTTTGCAAGATGTTATTATAAGGTCTTGAAGGCTTAAATAGACCAATTTAACCAACTGGCAAAAAAGAAGGAGAGATTTTATTTCAAAAATTAAATCAGCCCTTTTGAACTCTATATATAAAGCATTAAACTTAAGAAAGGTGGGAATGTCCTTGTGAACCCCCCACCCCCTCCCACTCCCCCCGCCTCCTATTCGTCCCATTCTTAACCCCAGGGCTTTGTGGGAAAACTGCCTGATGTTGTGACATCCTGTGAGATTACATGAAAAAGGCACAGCACAGAACTGGAACAGATTGCTCATGTCCTTTCACTGGCTGATGGTTTAATGGGAAACTGGGCAGTTTGCATTTTGCCGCTTTGTGAATTCAGGGGTCAAGGCATGGTCTATTGAACAGGTTAGGGCAGGGCTTTAAATGCTTCAATTTGTTAGATCAGTGGTTAAAGAGGGAGAGTCACACAAAATGTGACTCTTACTCTCAATCTCCTATCCACAGTATACAGTGTGTACTGTATATATAACGTGTGTGCATGCACACACACAGTTCTATGCGAAACTGTTCTAAGCACCCCTGGTCAAATTGTGTGTTACAATGAATTGCTGAGTGAGAAGCTGAACCAATCCTGACATGGTACAAAGTTAAATGTGACACATTGCTGCATGGCTAAATGCACACATACGATTTACTGCATTTATTGCATTTATTAGATATTGATAATGATACACAAAATGAACATGGCATCTGATGTTTACCCTTAAAAGTGTATTCATTCATTAGTTAGTCATGACATAGGTGAGTCATAGGTTCAGATAGCCAGGTGAAGAAAAATCAAAGGTTGAACTAATACTATGCAGCATGTATTTTATTACCTTACACTCAGACTGTGATGGTTGTTCTCTCTGGTTACAACAATAGGCTTCTCTAAGCATTTGACCTTAGATGAAGTACAGGCAAGGAGACCAATATATCTGAACAATATGATATTTGAAAGCTATAGATGTTCTGCAAGAATGGGAAAATATTTTAAAAATCAAGAATAGAGCTGGCTATATGAAACATTTGGATGGTGTTATATCTGCCAAGGGATGCGTTGCTAAGTAGTAACTGTCAGGATGCCCAAACTTTTCCACATACCAGGTTCACTTCTGTTTGTTTTTCTGAATCGGTAACAAATGCAAATAAATAGTAATAATTAATCAACATGGAGAAAGGTGCCATGTTTTATATTAATGCAATGTTTTCACAGTAAACTGTGAAATATTCAAAAAAGAAAATTTTATTTGGCTCTGAAATATTTCCCAGGAAACTCGCATAACATCAATGGCAATAAATTAAGTGAGTATTTTTTTCTTTTTTCATGAACACATGCATTCACAGACACAAAGGTGGCCTCCAGCGGTGGTAGAAACCCATCACCGGCATTCCACTATGTGGACTCTTCGAGGCACTATGTACCGTCCTAACCCCAAAACTGCACAAAGACTTTCCCAAGACCCATCCCTAAAACAAGGCATGCCTGCTACTCACATCATTCTGTTACTGATGCAGCATTCCACAGCTCTCATGGTTCCCTTCTTAAACCGATCAGACAAGTTTCTGTGTGTGTGTGTGAGTGTGTGTGTGTGCGCGTACATGAGAGAGACAGAGACAGAGATAGAGACAGAGACAGAGACAGAGACAGAGACAGAGACAGAGACAGAGACAGAGACAGAGACAGAGACAGAGACAGAGAGGTGTACTGCGTCTACTGCAGGATATACTGTACTGTACAGATCTATTGTTATCACAGTTTAGAATCCCTGTCCCTCTGCCTTTCATTTTCTTTAATAGCCCTGTCCTTTTGCCCTCTGCTTCACAATGACTGAACCATCTGCAGTCCCAGTACTGGTAACAGGATTAAAAACCCACCACTGCTTCACCCTGCTAGCATCCAATGTCACCTGACCCAACGCTTCTCCGTCCCACACAAAAGTTAGAGGGTGCACATCTAAATATAAACCTGGCAACTAATAAGGACAAAACACAATCCTTCCCAGCCTTAATGTACAGGTGATTTATGCGATTAGAAGGTTTCTTTTCTACTCCGGTCTTTGAAGAAAAGAGAAAACTTGATCGTTAATGACACCGTCAAGCAAAGGGAAGAACGGCAGGAATAATTGGACAACAGTACATCTGAGAGACGAAACACTGCCGTTAAAAATGATTTAAATGGGAAAAATGAAATGAGGTGGAATTATACTTCAGCCCACTGCAATCAGTAGCAGAGCAGATGCATCAGGCCAAAGTCATGTGACCTGGCACCGCTGTAATGTAATCCAGCACAGCAATAAAGACATCTTATCTGCAGCAATTAAGGTGAGGAATAGTTTGACAGCCATCGACTGGCTGCCCAACAAACCCTAAAGGCATTATGTATTGAGTCACCGATTTCTGTCCATGGTGCATTACTCCATCCATGCATTTGGGAGTGTGAAATTTTCTGCCCTGATTCAGACATAGTTGTGGGTGATTTAGGATTAATTAAATATGACAGAGTTTTTCATATTGAATTAACAGCCATCCAGGATGGAAATGTAAAAGACATTGAATTGTGGTGGATTCTGGCCCTCAACCCAATGGAAGGCTTGGCAGACAAGAATAGTCTGCATCCTGTGTTCTGAATTGCTCCCACGTACAAACCAATGTGTACCTTAAACAAAAAAGTCAAATTGGTTGGTAATGATAGCATAAAACCAATTACACTTATATAATCCACAGATTCTATTTTAAATGTAAAAGTTAATATGTAATAAATATAAAACAAGCCAATAAAGTTGGAAGGAATGTAGGTGATAAAAAGCACTATTTGCAGAGATCATTAATTCCTACCTACAGTACAGTATGATTATATGCCTGGAGCATAGAAAATAGTTTTACTGGCCAACTGAAGAGTATTTGAGAGATTTATAAAAGTCAAATAATTATTAAGTAGATAACACAAGTGTATATTGTTATTTTTCATGTGGAAGGAAAAATACTTACATTGATTTTATCAAATGACATATAATTGTAGGTATACTGAAATGTTTCCTGTGTTTTTCAGTCTGAATATTGCTTGGATCTTTAAATATATCTCAAAAATGGAACAACAGAATGCAGCTATTAGGAAATGAGGCTGAGGACAATGAAGACACAACTGCGAAGGAAAATGGCTGACTTGATCAGAAAGGGCCGTGTAAGGTGATTAACCCTGCATATTCATTTCCTTCTGCAGTGGACTTGGGGTTGGAGGGGATTGACTAGAGCTCTTATATTATTCCTGATAACATTACATTACCCTCCTCTTGACAAGAAAACTTTCTTTCCAGGTTTAACAGCTAAAGTGATACAATCAATCTTTTGGCAGTTGCTATGGTAGCGTTAAAGTGCATGGATGTACTTGAGCTCTGCAGAACACAGTGAATGGCAGGGACAGAAGCTTTAGATTACATTTATATCTCTCTAATGCCGAAACTTCAGCAAAGTTTCACCCACCTTACACAATGCCATGCTCTTTCACTGCACCAGAAAATGACTGACTTTAAACATTGCAATGAAGGCCTGAGCCTGAAAGTGTGTATACACGTGTGTATTTCTTGTATGTGTGTGTGTGTGTGGGTGTCTGTCAGTGTGTGTTTGTGTGTGTGTTCGTGCGAGTGTTGCAGCAAAAAGCCAGGGGAAGTTGTGTTTCTTGATGATTAGAAAGCCTTTTTAATTTGTCAGATCCACTCTAGGGCTACAGGGGGCAGGCTGGTATGGTGAAGAGCTTACCACCACGGCAATAAAGGCTGTCCATCTTTCATCTTCTCCATGCATCCGGAGCATCTGCTGTGGCCAGTCCCCTGCCGCTCCACACCTGCCCAGCAGCTTTCCCATCCCAGTGCAGGGAGTGAAGCCCTATTTCAGCTCTCCTCTCTACAGATGCCTCACATATGCTGTAGAAATGTATAAGGTATACTGGAGTAGTGCCAAAAAAAAAGATGAAGATGTTTTGTGAAGGATCAGGGCCCACAGTCTGGGGCTGCTATGTACTGGATCGATTATACTGTCAATCATTGGTGTGGTCTGGTATCTATAAACAAATCAAAAGACTTTGCTACTCATAACAAAATAATGATCGTTTCCAATTAATTATTCAAAGATATATTTGCATTAATGAAGCCCTACTCATGCATCATAATTCACAACTACTGATGGTTTAGCAACCAATTTACTAACAGCAGCACTCCCTTGCAATTCCGCCGCAATTAGCCAATTACATTAATGGAGGCACTGTTTAGGGTTGTTCCCGGGCTCTGTCAGAATAATAAAATAGAATTATAATGTTTTGTAAATGTCCCCTTAATACTGCAGATGACACAAGAGCAAAAGAGGTCTGCAGGGTCAGGAAAAGTTTGCGCAGTTAGGGCCTGGCTTCTTCTGTTCAGCGGTTCCAATTCTTCCTTTATTTCTTCTAAAAGAGAAAGACCTGCATGGCCAGGCTCCACACTTCATCTTCAGACATCCCACATAGGGTAACGTGTCCATGGATCCCACATAGGGTAATGTGTCCATGGATCCCACATAGGGTAATGTGTCCATGGATCCCACATAGGGTAATGTGTCCATGGATCCCACATAGGGTAATGTGTCCATGTGTCATATTGACAAGTTTACATGATCTACTGCACGATCGCTCCCAAGGGCACTGCATACAGAAAAACAAATAGTTAGAAGAAGTTAGTCGATGGTTATTGTGCCTCCAACTTTACTGTGTGAAACTACTTGAAACTCATGGCTCCAAAAATGAGCTGCTCAGATATCCTTTTAAAAATATCTCAGAAAAGCAGATGTGTACAGAACTGTGAGGAACACCATGCACAACATTGGCTGTGCAGCTGACACAATATGACATTTATCTTTCATCATTAGCGACGATACCGCTTTCATCATAAACTGACTGCCGATGTCTGTCTTTAAAAAGAAACAGACAACAATGTCACTTTTAGACATCACGTCAAATAGCAGAATATCACAGATAAAAATTGCTTGTCCAATTGTACAGCGCCTTGGATAAAGGCGCTTTGGATAAAGGCGCTTTATAAATGCAGACATTTTCCATTTACATTTTTGTACGTATTTTTTTCTGTTCATCTGTTAATTCTTGTTCAGAAAGAGTGCCCCTACATCATTAGACCACAATGGAGGGTGGTAGTCACAGCAGCACAAGACTCAGCGCTGGAGGTCTGTGTATGAGGTCTGTTTCTTAATCCCTGCCCACTCGAGCCTGGGTCCAGCTCCCACCCACAATCCCACACTGTTATAATTATCCCTGCAGTGTTCCTTCCATATCATGAGTAATTGGATGATCACTGGCAAACACAACATAGCCAGCCTACCTTATTTTAACACATATAATTCAATTTGCATGGCTGAATTATGGCAAATATGCAAATCGAATAAAATCAGACCAGTTAAATTTTTGAAAGATATTTTTAATTGACTCTGATTGTTCACTAAGATGCAGCAGGAAAGCTTTGACCTCAGCACTGGAGGGAATACTCGCTGTACTTTCAACAAAAGTGGAAAACATGTTCCAAATGACTTAGTTCAGCAAGAGTGATTTCAGCAATTAGCGCCTTGTTAAGAGTGCCGGTACTTTCTGTACATTATTATAAATACAGGTCTTAAAATAAAATGATGTGTATGATTATGACAAAGACAAAGGCGATGATTACGAAGTTGATGACAAAGACCATTAATTATTATTATTATTATTATTATTATTATTATTATTATTATTTATTCATAGCGGTCTTATTTGACCACTCACTTGCACCCCCAGATCATATCTGTCCTATCTAAACCCTATATAACAGGTTTCCAGTTATATAGGGTTTAGATAGATCAGCCCAGCAAACAAAATACGGACAGCACTGAACACACTCATACAAACAGATAGACAATCAATCTCTAACTCACATGTGCCCACTCACTGTTAATTGCATATGCGCTCATACACACACACACAGGCACACGCACACGCACACACACTAGGGACTTCTCCGGACCCCAGGGGTAAGAGTTTATCCAGCTGGACTTGTGAAGGTGTTTTTTTTCATTTAAGCCTGCCATGGATTGTCAAATCAATTACCTCCTTTGGAAGCTCTTCAGCCTCCTCTTAATTCCAACTGATAAGCATCTCTCCTCTCACCCACAAAGGCTAACAGTGGCGTGCACTTTCTAGATAATGGAAACACATTTGTCAGGACTGGTGGACACAGTGAGCGTATTGTTAGGCTGAGGTTAGAAGGTAGCGTGCTGCAGACCGAGCATCCTGATTGGCCAATCAGTGGTTATTTACTCTCTTTCCGAGTCTCCGGGTACAGCTGAAAAGGAGGACTGCATTAGCGGAAAGCTGAAATACCCTCTTTGTGATATTGATCCAGCTCTGCTTCCTACAGCAACCAGCGTGTGCACCAAACTGTCCAAATACTCACTCTCACATTCAATAAAAACTACAATACAGCTCTCGACTTGACCATACAATATTTAAACATACATATTAATCAGTCATTTCAATATGAGCATATTGATATATATTATATATATGATATATATCTCTGCTCATGGCATCTCATATCATTGTTATGCCGATGACACCCAACTTTCTCTCCTTTCCCCCATCAGACACACAGGTCTCTACCCGTATCTCCGCCTGCCTGAGAGACATCCAGAGCTGGATAGGCAACCACCATCTAAAGCTCAACCCAGGTAAGACGGAGGTAATCTTCATCCCTGCTCTAACCTCTCCCTTCTCTGATTTTTCCATCTCACTAGGGGATACCACAGTGACATCATCCCCTAGTGCAAGAAATCTTGGAGTGGTGATGGACAACAGGCTGTCGTTCATCCGAAAACATCGCTACGGTGACCCGGGCGTGCAGGTTCTTCCTGTACATCTGGAGAATCTGACCCTTTCTCACCACCTACTCCACTCAGCTCCTTGTCCAAGCAATGGTCCTGTCCCGCCTGGACTATTGCAATTCTCTGCTGGCTGGCCTTCCAGCATCTGCCATCAGACACCTACAACTGATCCAGAATGCTGCAGCCTGTCTGGTATTCAATGGTCCCAGACATTCACATGTCACCCCCCTACTCAGCAACCTCCACTGGCTGCCTGTTATGGCTCGCATCAAATTTAAAACTTTGGTGCTCGCGTACCAGGCAGTTAAGGGATCAGCCCCTGTATATATTCAATCACTCATCAAGACCTATACACCAGCAAGACCCCTCCATTCTGCCACTTTGTGCTGTCTGGCGCCTCCCCCTCGCCACACCTGCACTTCCCGCTCATGACTGCTGTCTGTCCTGGTCCCACGGTGTTGGAATGACCTCCCGGTGGATGTCAGAACGGCAGAGTCTCTGACCTCTTTCAAGCGCAGACTGAAGACTCATCTCTTCAGGCTACACCTTTCCCTCCCTAAGCCTTATATATGCCATAGACTGTAATGGCACTTATATAGTTGTATAGATGTTGTTTTTTGTGTTAGTTATTGTATTGTTGTACTCTGGGTATTCTAGCTGCCAACTGTGGTATGCTAGTTTGGAAGTTGATGTATTCTTCAAGGGTTCCGATTATATCTGTACGGTTACATTAGGACTCGGAACTGTACTGTCCTCTCAGGTCCTCTTTGCACTTGTACTTGTGTTTGATCTGCACTTTGTTGTACATCGCTCTGGATAAGAGCGTCTGCTAAATGCCATGTAATGTAATGTAACGTAACATATACTTACAGTTATCAAGGGATAAATATGTCTGCTAAGTAGTGGGCACAATATTATATTTTTCTTGCAAATATATATGATATTAAACAGTACACTTTATGGTTCCTTTTTCCCATTGATCAAACTTCAGGGTGGGGATGTGGGTTCTGTTTTGAGCCCAGAAGCTGACCTGCTGCTAAAATAATAGTGAAACAGCAGGCAGAGAGGCCTGCTAGGAGAATCCAAGTAAAAACTAATCCGAAATCAGTAGGGGAGCGACCAAGACTCAATGAAATATCATCATTGTTTCATGTGATGACAAGATGACAGCTTCTTTGGAGCAGTCAGCAGCAGAACAGGAGAAAGGGGGAAAAAGAAAGCAAGAAAAAGAGAGAGAGAGAGAGAGAGAGAGAGAGAGAGAGATACCACTGTGACACCTGGCAGATGTGATTGATGACCTCATCATGTCCACTCAACCAGCACACCAGTAATTCAGTAATAAAGACATCAATCTGACTCCAGACATTAAAGCATGTTAGACTCATTTACTGAACAGTACCATTGACCAGAGCACTGAACAGTAAATTAAAGCTGGCCATTACAATGAATATATTGCTTAACAAGACTTTTTTTGCACTCTTTCCCCCATGCTCTCTCCAATTTGAAATGGCCAACCGACGTGGGAGAGCGGAGGCGAGAGCACGAACCCTCCTCCCTGACAAACGACAACTTCTGCTTCTTTTCACAGCGCGGCCTACAAGACCAGCACGGCCACGATGAAGACTCTCCCCGCGCCGCTTCCTGCGCAGCACGCCGGCCAACCAGGTGGGATCAATAACCGAGCGTCCAGACCCGCAACCCTGGGAGACACTACCGGCAATTATCCATCACCCAGCAGGGCTACCAGCCACAGTCAGCAGGGGCACACTCATGACTCCACCCTAGATCGTGGGGCTCATCCAAGCACTAGAATATCCCCTTTGCAGGATAAGCCACTGAGAAGCCCCGGCTTAATGAGTTTTTCAGAGAGAGAAAAAAAAAATGAAAAAGCTGGACAGTTTCCAACCAAACAAGCAAATCACTGCATCGCAGTCGATGTATCTAAATTTAAGGATGACCTCCAGCACTCTGGCTGTCATGGCTCAATTTCCCTGCTAAATAATATATACTTAATTAAAGAAAGGCTGTTAAATAACAGTTAGTGCTGACTCTGTGTTCCACAATGATGTCATGTTCAGCACCAGGATAGAAAATAGAAGATGCAAGAGACAATAAACTATTTTTTATTTCATTTTCTAAGGCACCAACACAATGGACAACATTTGTAATCAGTACCCCCATGGGTGACTCACTGAATAACACACACATATTTTATCTATTCTAGACTGTCTCTGCATGGATGAACTTGCTAGTTAACTGGCAGGCAGTTCAGGGACTCCAGAATGAGAGCAGATACAAAAAAATTAAGATATCAACATCATAAGGATTAATATCAGTTTACATCAAAGCAGCCACGTGAAACACTATACTGAGAATGTTAATACACAGAATACTTCTTAAATGAGTATGAATAGCACACAAAACTAAATAGCAGAATATACATAATATACTTATATTTACACAAATGATTAATTGGAGAAGATTAATGCGACGTGTGAATGTGAATTTTCCCAGATCAATTCTGCAACTCTGCAGGTGCAAATCCCTTTCCGTGGCTGACTGGGATATTTCGACACATTAAAGCTCACTAACATGCAGTCTGTACACTGGCGCAGCTTACTTCAGAAAACATTATTTTTGCCACTGACAGCAACATCAAAAGACAAGGAGGCAAGTGACAACCTCTCAGGGAAAGCAGGAGGACAGCGGCTACATTTACCAGACATTCCACACTGAAGTCTGAGCTGACGCTGCTTCAAACTAAATCCAGAAACATCGGACCCTACTGCAGAGAGAAACGCTAAGCACGGGTATTTATCTTCAGCCATATCCGGATTGCAATCAATTCAAACAGTTTGCAACTTTGAATTCTGTTCAATTCTGTTGGAAGGAAAAGTACTTTAAGACCTATTCCACACGGATGAGATTACAGAGGCATCCATTGTCCCATTGGCTTATTTAGTTTGAATGGCAAATGCTTTGTATATAAATTATGGCTAACAGCGGTACTGACTATTGAGTCTACACAGACCCATCATGGCTGCTTCGCTATGAAGGCTACAGGCTACAGGGAGAATTCTATACCTTTGTTCTGCTCTCTCTCTATGCCCTTCTTTCTTCCTTCTATGTAAGCAAATCTGACATTCTTCATAAAAGATTCATGAGGCAGAGACAAGAGCAATAGAGAATTCAGTCTTCTGGGAGGTTCCACTTACAAATGTACTGTGAAATACACTTCCCAGGTGACAATTTTTATTCTTTCGTGCCGTATGTCCAAATAGTTGCCGAGACATACATTATTGAATGTGTACCTAGAAAAGAAAATTGCAACCATACATATCAATGGCATATGGAATGCATAGGAGTGCAATTTAAAACTTTATGCGAATGCACAGCGATAAATACTGTGCATTTAAAATAACCTTTACAGTAATCGTGTAGTACGGCGCACAGCTGCGTCAAGGCGATTGACAACGTACTTGGTTTAAGAAATTAAGGGATGTGCAATGGAGTTAAAATCCCCAGACTAATTTACAGAAAATCAATTTATACGTTTCCTTGGATGAATCACTTTACCAGATTTATTTGCATTTTTTCAAATGTACAATGAAAAAAGTGATACCTCTCAGAAAACAAAACATCATGTTTCTGAAGCCACCTCCTCAAGTGAATACTGATAACTTCAGTAATGTCATATAAATACCATCTGTGAAGCACTGCATCTCAGGAAATCTTACTACCAGCATGTCCTTTTGACATTATTTAACTAGAGCAAGTGGCATACACATGAACAGGCATTACACAAGCCACACCTTCATTAACAGTGAGACCTCAGCGAGAAGAAGAGCATTCACACACCTCTGCTCAGGTTCAACAGACATCCTGTTCAGATGAATCCACATTGTGTAAAAATATTTGTTCTCTGGCTAAGGCAACAAAACCAAAAAAAAAAAAAACAGGAACAGTAAAAGCTTCCTAATAAAGCATGATTACAGGAAAACAAAGGATGGGGTTGAGTGACAGATACAGTCATTGGTATAGGGAAAAAAAAAAAAAAAAAAAAAAAAATGGCCCTTGTCCTTATCTTTGTTGTACAGGTAGCAGTTGAAATTGTACTTACCTCTAGGGTCTTTCAGCAAACTTATCCCTGGTTATGGGTATGCACTTTGTTGTACGTCGCTCTGGATAAGAGCGTCTGCCAAATGCCAATAATGTAATGTAATGTAATGATACAGTAATGCCAGAAAGGCATAAAATATTGTATTTTCTTTAGAAACATCTACTGCCTATGAGCACTAGAACAAAGAAAACAGGCAGTGCTATGAAGGCCATCTCTCTTGTACTACTACACAGGTCCCCTTCATCTCGATCTCCACCGTGTTCATTTAAATATATTGCAGATCCTTTAAACGTATAATAACAATACATGAATAAAGAGGTCAGAGTAGCTTTGCGACTGCCTTCAGCTCACAACAACCATTGATTTTTCCTTCTTTTATTTAAATTACTTAATTTTCTCATCAAGGGTTCCTGACTAAGCAATGTGTCACTTTTATACGTGAGTGCTCGGTCTCTGAGAATTTAAGAGAAACACCTATCCTATTCCAAGGCTGTCATTGACCATAGTGTCATTCATCATGTCACTCATCCCCTTCCTTGGAACCTTCCAGAAAAAGTAAGCACAAAGAGGGTTGGCCACTCACGCACCACCAAACAGAGGCCAAGCAACAACCATGCGAGCCGCACTTATGCAACTGTTGGCCTTGTTGCAGACCCATCCCCCCGAGACCCAAGCTGCAAGGCATGCTGGGGAAGTGTTATCCGCCCGACAAATGTCGCACAAAATCATCCTGTTGTCATGTATCTGGGCTGCTCCAAGGTGGGCGCCCTGGAATGACAGCAGGTGGGAGGGTGTAAGTAATAACTGGCATAATAAAATGGAGGCCTGAAGCTCACCTCGCTTTCGTTCTTTGTTCTGCAGAAGCTGTGGAGTTGACTGACCTGCGTGCGCTCCTTCAACAACTGCCAGTGGTCCACCCCTGGGTGTCTCCTCTTTTAAAAAAATATCAAATTAAACTGTCATGATGCATCAGTGGTTCCTTCTTTTCCCAGAAAATCACACAGATCTGCACTTCACAGGAGACGCTTGCGTTTCTGCAGGGCCTGGGGGGTCTTTTCAGTGCTCCAGAAAAAAGCAGGGGGAAGAAGTTAGCGTTGCACTTTTTTTTTCTTCTTAAGGGATTAGCTCATTTCTCTTTATTTATTCCAGTCTTGCCTGTGCCACCTCTTTGATGAGGTCACCACAAACCCTACCTGCAGCTCTGTGATAGGCCATGTGTCATCACATGACCATGGGTCATATGAACACACTGTATAAGAGACATAAGCCTTCTTTCAGTTTCATTTTTATTTTTTGTCCAAGAAGCAAGTGCTTGTTTGCGTTCATGCATGGGTGTGTGTGTGGGTGGTTACATTAAAGAGTGTGCGTGTGTGTGTGTGTGTGTGTGTATGTATGTAAGAACCTTGCTCAAGGTGTCACAGCTAAAAGAGCAGAGTTTGAAGCCACGGTCTCCTGAGTGCAGCCACCTGCGCAGTGTCATTCTATTTCCCCAACTCACAGGGGAAATTCTGCAATGCCGATGGGAACGATTGAGTGGGATGGAGGTCTCCATTCCAAAGCCATTCTGAATATGTAAATCAGCTTTAAGAGTGAGCAGATGCTTTTCTTTAAAAATGAAATGTGCAGGTGTCCTCTTGCTAATTTAAATGCAGCACATCAACAGCATTTTTAACAAACTTCCAGATGGATTGGCAAGCAAGCAAAACCAACGATACAGAACTAATACGTAGTATTCCATCTAACAAAATTCCGAGATGAGACTACAGTTGTCACAACAACAGCATATACAACCTGTGCATTATTTACATTAATTTCATCCAGAGTGACATAAAACATCCATCCTTTATCAATCCCAGCCTATCCCAATACAGGCGAGAGGCAGGAATACAGCCCGGACAGATCCGTCCACCTGCCAGTCCATCACAGGGCACACACACCATTCTCTCACACTCATACTAGTCAGTCTTTGGACTGAGGGAGAACCTGGAATACCTGAAGGAAACCCACCGGACAAGGGAAGAACATGCAAACCGAAAGACCCCAACCAGGATTCGAACCCGGGATCTTCAAGGACCTCAGGTGCTATCCCCTGCACCACCGCGCTGCCGAGACTAGACATAAAATAGTGCACATGAAAAGTTAGGAAGTGCCTTCACACACAACACAACCACAACACAACAAAGTTACACGGTGGGTAAAGGAGGGAGACTAGGAGGATATACAGCCTTACATACAAATAGGATAAAGGTAATCGATGCAGAATAACCCAGAATGAATGCTCAGGGATCGATGCTTGGTGAACCAAGGTTCAGCATTACCAAGTGGGGTTCTCTCTCCAGCATATGATGGGCAGTGCTTTAGCCATCCAGACCTTGGGGGGGGGGGGGGGGGGGGGGGGCAGCCCATTCTTCAGGGGCCACACAGGGACATATAACGGAGAAGAGAATGAAAAACAGGAATAGAAAGGGATAGACAGGTCCAGTAAATAGAGGTCCAGTGCGATCTGGAGGTATTGTAAAGTTTGATAATACACTGTGGGGAAGAGAATGCAGTCCTTCTCGCATCCTCACAGGTTAGGAACAGAGTATTTGTATTACATGAAGGCCAAAATGGATGGCTGTGTCAAGCTCAGACCAACACCACAGAAAACGCAACCTATTCCACATTCCACAAATAAGCAAAGACCAACATTACATAATACAGATTTTTAAGGTCAAGCACAACACATTTCACCCACAGGTAAAGCAAATTAAGCTGAAAGGAGTACAGAAATACTGTCATCACAAAATGGGAAATCTTCTCCACCCATGACCAATCGCTAAATATGGATCTGGGAGAGAGTTCATAAATCTTCATCCCTGCTATCCACATGACAGGAAACACATGACACACGCTCCCTCTCATTTCACTCTAATGCTAGTTTTAGAAAACCACCACTTTCATGAATATCAATGTCAGCTATGGTGGAGGGCACATATATTTTTATTGGGGTTTAAGCTGTTACCAGATAAACACTTAACAATTATATTATATTATATTATATTTTTAGCAAAAGAAAATTACTCAATCTTAATCATTTACTTCACTATTAGCAAAAGCACACCCAGAAACACTGAAGTCCCTATGAGTGACGTCTTTCTTTAAATTGGAGCAATACAACTATAAAGCAATTTACAAAGAATTCAGAGATGTATAAAAAGTATGCGCATACTTTACAAACATAGAACCCTAAATGGGGAGGCAAAACATTTTTCACTGACAAAAATAAATAAGTGACTACAAAGCTTCATTTAAACCAAACTGTTTCAATGTTCCATTTCATCTTCTCCTTCATGAAGTTAGTAAAATAGACATGGAGTTCTGACAACTGCTTTGTATAATTAACAGCCACTGTGATCTGCAGTGCAGTGAATGCTCATCGCAGTGGAAACAGGTACAAAAATTACAGACAGAAAGTAATATTTACAGATGAACAGTGGGGTGCAAAAATGTTAGCAGCCCTGGTTTGAATGTTGAAAATTAAAGTGATCAAACACAAACCTGAACTCTAAATGGTACAGTAAAATATGAGACCTTTCTGCAAATTTTAAAGCAAGATTGCTGGGCCCTGGGCAAAGGTTTGGGAACCCTTTTGGATTACTCTTTGTTACTTTTTAAAAAGATTATTACTAAGGTGTAGGCCCGGGTGATTTACTCATTAGGGCTTTCAATTAGTCAGGTGATATTAAAAGGGCTGAACTTTTTATTCTGAAGTAACTCCAAGCCTTGTAAAGTATCCAATTGCAGTTTTTTTTTTACTATTTTGAAACTGTAAAAAATGTTAATAAAAAGTAATCTTGCTTAAAAAAAATTCTGACGTATCATGTGTAACATACCTGTAAATTGTCAGGTTCGTTTTTGTTCACTTAGATATTAATTGTAAAAGGCTTTTTGCACAGATTTTTTGCAATAGCTTTTGCATTTGAAAAATATGACGTCTGCTATTGTCACATGACTTGCTGAGCAATCACCCAGCAGGAGAAGGACCAACCGGCAGCTTTGCAGACCAAGCCACAGACCCATTCTAAAATGGCCCATACCATGCAATTCAGGCACAGCTACCATGAACAAGTTGTTCTTGGCAAACTGGTCTGGAAGACATTTTTGAGTCATTGTATGGCTTTAATCATACAATGTGTGGCTTGTTGCAGAAGACACCTTGAGTTAGGGGAGGAAGGTCACATTTGGTGATATTTCTAAGAGACATTTCTGACTGTGATGTGTCACTAACACTGCATAGTACATTAGGAAGGCCAAAATGATGCCTCAAGCATAGAGAACTTAATTAAATTATTTCCCATATCCCCTTGATTCTGGGGCGGGGGGGGGGGGTTAACATGTAACTATTTCAGTCGATGACAATCCATAGAAGACTATAGTTGTGAACAATTCCCATGACCAATCACGTGTACAGTTCTGTCCCTCTCCTCTTGCCCAGTCATCGTTTTGTCCGTTTGTGATTGGTCAGATTTTCAGTGCAGGCTTCCCTGCTTTCTCTCAAAGGGAACACTGCCACTCTGTTTAGAGCAGACCCCGCAGACGTGCTGGGAAAACCCAAACTACTCAGAAACCCCAACCATACCTCCGGTACATGGGCCAGGCTTCAGTCTGTCAACTGAGTGTGTGTGGGTGTGTGTGTAAAGATGTACTGGGAATTAGAGAAAATGTAACTGGAAAAAAAGAAGGAAATTAAACAATACTGATAATGTTTAAATACACAACCAAATGCTTTAGCAGTATTTACCCATGTATTTCTAAGCTCCTAATAAAGTTTCTTAAATTAGAGTGAGAGGGATTATCATAACAACAGTCCAGTGTAACACTGTCATGCATTCAGTAATCAGTTACTGAAAACCTAAAATGTACTGTAAAGAAAACTGCAATATTCGTCAATATCTATGAATTGCGCAATAACCATGCATACAGTTATAGACACTTATCTGATCTCATTTCACTGTTCCCAAGTATGAATAACTGCATGCCTGTATGGCAAGCATTACTATATAGACAGAGATATTCATCTTGGAGGGGAAAACTGGATATAAAAATCATTATTGTAATATTCAGTCTCAGACGCCATACTGGAATATTCTATTAAAAAATATTATTATTATATCAAATCCATTTAAATTCTATTACATTTACATTCATAATGTCACTCCATTTACATTCTAGGGACCATAAAAATCTTCTCTTTGACACATTTAGAATAATCACAGTAATGGCAACCAAGTGAGGAAGACAAAGAATGTGAAATGGTTTCTTGTGTCATCAGTGACAGGAAACTCTGAGTGTTTCTACAAAACATACACTCACTGAGCACTTGAGGAAGTAATAACACTACTAATACTGAGTAGGGCCCCCCTTTGCTCTCAAAACAGCCCCAATTCTTTGTGACATGGAAATAGGTTGTTTAGGAAATGGATGGATGGACACTAACTTGCAGATAACGAAAGTCTCAATATCAGTATTAAATAAAGTGCTCATGGGTTTAGTGCTCTTTTCTCTATTTTGATGTCAAATGAAAGATATGTTCATTGTAAACTTGGCACATTAATCTTCTCACTTTAAAATGAAGTCTTAACTTGATAATAGCTTAAATGAAATGTAAAGCACTGACACTATATTCATATTTTGTCTCAGTATCAGAAACAGAAAACCTTCAAATACTCGCTTTTTTTTTTTTTTTTTTCAGTTTACAGTTTTTTTTATTCAGGGGAAGCTACCCTAACCCAGACAAATTAATCTTTCTGAGTTGAAAATAATGAAAGCTTATTACAAGGCCAGAGTATCACGCACAGGTCACTCACATTAGATACAACCTCCACTGCAGAGTCATGATCTTCCACTTTAGGCAAAGCTCACCTGTCTCACACAGATACCCCAAACTGAATGTGCTTCACTACTTCATAGTTACAACCCTACTGAATTACCTCACACAGACCCCCTACTGAATCAGCTGAATTATCTCACACAAATAACCCCCCCCCCCTTCTTCTGAATTAGTTCTCCCTCCCCCTAGCCTAGCCCATTCTCTCAGAGCTGAGAGGCACCAGGAGTTAATACGAATTTAATCATCTACACCCAAAGCAGTTTTTTTCTATTCAATTATCTTTAATGATCTGCAAATTAATACATATGCCATCTAGCAAACTTTCTTAATCATTTTTGCATTCCTAAAAAGTTATTTTCTGGAATCAGAATCTGGAATCTGGCTTTCCCATTTAAATACCTGGGTTCTTCTTCTGTTTAGGGCACTTGATGATTAATTATTATGAGGTGAAACAATCACAGCATGTGAAACGAAATGTACTGACAAAAGCTGCCGCTAAAAAGTAAATTCACTAAAAAATTGCATCACCAAGGAATAAAAACCAAGGCACTAAAAAAGCAGGACTATGGAGTTAGCTGGAAAACTGCAATGAGTAAAATTAAATAATCATCAATTCAACAATGGCAAATAGTCAATTTCATTGTTCAGTGTAACAATCCAATACGTTACTCTTTTAGTCTGTCCCCACCTCACATACAGTATGACTGGTTATAACTTCAAGCTTTCAAACAGCCATCCAACCATCCTGCTTATCCTAAACAGGGTCGCAGGGGGGCTGGAGCCTATCCCAGCATACATTGGGCGAAAGGCAGGACAAGTCGCCAGTCCATCGCAGGGCACACACACCATTAACTCACACACTCATACCTATGGGAAATTTAGACTCTCCAATCAGCCTAACCTGCATGTCTTTGGACTGTGGGAGGAAACCAGAGTACCCGGAGGAAACCCACGCAGACTCGGGGAGAACATGCAAACTCCACACAGAGAGGCCCCGGCCGACGGGGATTCGAACCCAGGACCTCCTTGGGCTACCCACTGCGCCATCCGTGCCGCCCAGCTTTCAAACTGCAAAGCTATATTGTGTTCTGAACACAATATAGCTTTAAAACCCCTAATTTACACTTTAGAAATAAACATAACCAAAATAATATAGTGTTTTCTTCCTTCAAATAAATCCTTCAAAATATTTGCACTTTTAGTTTGGTCATTTATATTTTTATCATTCACTTGTTTCCTTTCATTCTCTCGACCTTAGCAGCAATATATGTATATGCAACTACTAACAAATTATGTGGTTTGACAACTTTCCATAGTATATTTATTATTTAATAGTATATAACACAGCAGTGCCAAGCTGAAAATTGTGAACAAAAAGTAAGAGGGCTTAGAATGCTGCGCACATAAGCAGGAGGAGGGAAATTCAGGCCAAAATGTATTGGTTTTATAAAGCGTACAAACAGGCTTTGTGCTGAAGTGGGAATCTCTGTTCTTGTTGTAAACATATTGGTCATGGCGCCAGAGCTTTTTTAGACATGTAGGTTAGCAATTCTGGCTCATCCTTTGGGGGTGGGGGAAATGGCGCTTACACTACATATCTGGAATAACTCATTGCTCATGTCCTAAGAAGACAGAGACTGCCTGACTTTCAGTGTGAGTTCAGAATGAGTGCAAGTATGGCGTGTGTGTGTGTGTGTGTGTGTGTGTGTGTGTGTGTGTGTGATGGTGTGCATGTGTCCGCATGTCTGATGATGTGTGTGTGTGCATGTGTGAGTGTGTGAGACGGCGTGTGTGCGTGTGTGTGTGTGTGTGTGTGCGTGTGACGGTGTACGTGTATACCATATCAATGGCATTACACCCAGACCTCTGATGGTGGCTTGTAGGTAGGGGGTGTCAAAAAGGCTGCCACAGGAAATGCTCAAATTAGAACACTTAATCAATGGACTTCCTGGGACGGTGATGTAGACAGAACAGAAACAGTGGGTGGGGGTGTGGAATACAACACAGCACGGACTATTACAGAATAAGACTGCAGTGTTCATGAGGAAATCTTAAAACAAAGCGCTGGCTCGGGGCAAGGCGAGATGTGTTTGTGCGTGTGTGTGTGTGTGTGTGTGTGTGCTCGCATGTATGTGTGTGTGCAGTGCTAACAGCATTTCCGCTGTGCTGGGAATACTCAGATAAACAAGGTGACAACATAAGTAGAGGGCGCAGAGATTTTGTTGAATAAATACGGATCTGATGAATAGCAATCACTCCAGTGACAGCAGTTAAACTGAAGATCTCTCGGGTCTGCTAATCTGGGTGGGACAATTCTGTCCCCTTCAACCCCAGCTGACAGCTGAATTTCATTCATTCATTCATTTGCACCCCATGCTTAGGAGGTGGGGTGATGGACAGTCAGTTTTGTTTTTCCCATAAATAAAGATTAAAATGGATTTGTTCCATACACTTACAGACAACTTCAAGTTTCTGTCACAATCGCATTCTTTTCAAATTGCAAATAAAATGCCAGTTAGACTAAGAGCATCAGGGTAATATTCCAAGAGAAGAAAGAAAACAAATCATGATACTGCCCTGTTTAGTTATTTACTTAAAGACAAAGACAGCTTCAGCACTGACTGCACAGAAAGCCCAGCCATTCATAGAAATTCTTTCATAAAGTATGCAAAGACAATGGCACCATCATAAACAGAGGAAATGGGCACAGATTTTATTATTTATTTTCTTAAAAGTGTATTATACAAGTTGAATCACAAAGCTCATATTTCACAAAATATCTATTTTAATTCAGTTATTGTTCAAGGTCTCAAGCACGGGATCTGCACCAAAACTATGCTAGCTAATTTTGGTGGTTAGCGTATTCCCTGTTCCATTCTTCCACACCCTTCCAATGAGTAACTTTTAACAGGTAAACCTATTCAGGATAAATACATGTTTTCTCTTCCTCTGCTAGCATTGTTTTGAAATTGTCTGGTCCTGCATAGTTTTCCTTTTCTTCACAAGAAGCAAGCATGAGCCCATTTCACATTGCTTATTTTGCAGTCCAGCAAACATGGGCAATTCTTCAGGATGCAGATGTGTTGCTTCTCCAATTAGCAGCACGCTCGGAGCATGCGACTATCGAACCGGTGCCTGAAAGGAGAACACTGCCACGACTGGAAGCCAGGGGACAGATGGCGGAATCCCTCAAGCAAAGCTTGGCCTGTGGTCTATTTACACCACAATCCACAGAATGATCTGTTCCAATAAACACGCTACAGCATGTCTGCGTTCGCCAGCAGTCCTCGTGTGTCATTTTTCCTGGCCTCCTCGGATGACATTTACAAACGTAATTCAGGTTGAGCGCCGCATCCATGAATACTGCAGTCATCGGGCGTCAAACCTGTAACCTCTGGGTAACTCACTGAGCTACACAACTCCACACTACAAACAACTTTCCTTACTGTACGTCTGCTGTCAAGCCCTAAGCAAAGTGCAGCTTGATGGGGAAGCTGACCCTCCATAAGGTCCCTGTTGATGGGACGCTGGAGACTGGTGGGTTCAAAGCCATTGACAATCATCCAAGGAAAGACAGGCTGCTGTAGTCATAGTTGCAGTGGCTTACACCGTAATACTCATGTACAGTCATGTACAGTCAGGTCCAGAATTATTGGTAAATATGCACAACAAATACTGTAAACTAACTAATAATAGTTATTGACATAAGCTTTATTTTCCAAAATGTGTAAGGTAGTGAGCTTTATTACATTTTCAATGTAATCAACCAGTCTTACATTTTTCAAATAAAAAATGTCCCCAAAAGCAGGTTTCACAATTATTACCACCCCTGGTTTCATACTTGGTGCAAAGATCCCTTGCAAATAATCTTTTCCTATAATTTGTGATAAGGAGAACACATTTGGAGGGATTTTTCACGACAGGTTTTTAATATGATCTTAGTCTGGAGGCTTTGCAGAACCTGGATGTTGTTTTTACTTAACCACTTATGTTGACACATGTTTGGAGTGATTGTCCTGCTGGATCTACCTATGACCCAGCTCCTAGCAGAGACAATCTGATTTTTGCATGAATAAGTAGGTGTAATAAAGTGAAAATGTTCCTAATAAAGCGCTTGATGAGTGTATAATACATAATACACACTCACTGAGCACTTTATTAGGAACATTTTCACTTTATTACACCTACTTATTCATGTGATTATCTAAACAGCCAATTGTGTGGCAGCAGTGCAATGCATACAATCATGTAGATATGGGTCAGGAGCTTCAGTTAATGTTCACATCAACCATCAGAAAAATGTGAGAAAAAAAATCTAAGTGACTTTGACCATGGAATGATTGTTGGTGGCAAGGTTTGAATATCTCAGAAACTGCTGATCTCCTGGGATTTTCTCTAGAGTTTCTAGAGTTTGCAAAGAATGGTGAAATCCAGTGAGCAGAAAATAAGTCTCATAAATTCCTAATATAGTGCTCACTGAGAGTATAATTATAGAGCTATCTCTTACAGTTCACAGAAAAAAGTATATCTACAACATGATATGAAAGCAAAAGAAATTAGCGCTTCAAAATAAAAAACAATTTCCCTTTAGCAATTATAACACAAAAAAAAGTCAAACAATGGGCAATGCTATTCCTTTTAAGTTGCAGCAATGAAGACAGCTGCATTCACAGTATAATATAGAGAACAATTAAATGAAAGAACGACCTTTCCTCTTCAAAAAGACTGGGAGATAAAGCCCAAAGGGGAAACATTTAAGAGACAGCCATTAGCTCACAGATCATGCTGTGCTGAGAGTCCAGCAGAGTGGTGCCTCTTACCCCATCCTACAAGGTCAAAAGCATTCCAGACAAGTGGAAAGCAGGATCATTCGACTAGAGGTCATCACTGTTACGGTTTGAATTTGATTCGCACACATGCAAGCACACACGCACACACATACACACATGCACATATACACATACATACGCACACACCTGTGCCTTCTCCAGTTGAGCCTTGCAGTACCACGGTGTCTGATGAAGCCTCTGTTCAGCAGGCAACAGCCTGACCAGAGCTGGAGCTACACTGTGCACAGGGCCATGTCCCTCGCACAGAAACGCAAGCTGAGCACCAGGGACATGACCCGCCTAATCACCCTGGAGTGAGCGTGACTGAGTCAAGCATTGTAACACCTTCATTACCACAGAATAGCATTCTTATATATTATTTATAAGCAGATATAGACATTTTGGTCAAGTGACACTGGTTTATGCCACATTAATGTACCAGTTAATATACAGTACCACATACTTTGGCAAATACAGTATAAAATGGTTGACATAAAGTTGCAAGTAGGCTATACGTGCTTTATAAAGACTGTGGATGCTGTGAATTCTTTCACTTAAGTAGAAAACATCTCTCACTGAACTGGAAACAAAGGCTTATATTATACTAGTAACTGGACTTACAGATGGACCACCTAGTCTCACGTAGTCAATCGACAAGTCCCAGAAGTATACTAGCTAGTCTAGCACAAATATATGACATATATTTGGTGGTGATATGTCTCCCTCTTTCCCTCCAAACCCATGTGTATGGTTTCAGCTGCATTGTGTGTCAGTATTCAAGCACTGAAAATACTCAAAACCTTCAAAAATGAGCGTGCATAGACTGCCATCTGGCTCAGCACTCCCTGCATAGTCCCTTCCCCCCCCTCAGAACGCTTGCCTGTGCTGACCCCGTAGGGAGGAAACTCACTCCCCAAAGTGCTCAGGACTGCAGAACTCCTGGCTTCTTCTAATACAGACTGAAGAGCCTCCTCTTCAGACCACGTCTTACTCCCCCTCCCATTCGCACCCAATAGCTGTACTTTGGGCTATGCCATTTCTATAGCTTTGGGTTATATTTTAATTTCATTTATTTCTCTTACAAGCACTTGTAATGGATGTAACAGGTATTGTATGTATTACGGATTGTTATGTGATGTAATGTATCAAACTAATGCAATGTATGATGTAAATATCATCCATACAGTGCATTATAATATTATACCAGATTCTATTCAAATCAATTAATTTGGCTTCGGCTGATCAGGCTCCAGATCAACATATTGGCATAAAAAAACATGACTGTCAGAATATCTGATATTTTGGAGGGAAAAAATCAAAACAGCTTTTGCTGTATTTGCAAGCAATTTTCTACATGTTCACCTTCCAAAACTCAATAGATTTATCTGCATTGTATGATGAGGAAGAGAGAATACAAACATGCCCTTTTTAATTGCTCTAGAAATAATCTGCTATACAGTACATATCTAAGACCATTCCAGTAGATGAGTACATTTTGCTCCTCAAAACTGGCACAAAGGCACACAGAATCCACAACTCAATCCCTGCCCCTACACCCATGGCAATAACACAGTAAACCCGGGTGCAGATTAATTACTTTAAATTCACTGCCTAATGCGTTAAAACCAGGCTGGGAGGCCCATTCACAAATCAGTATGTGCCTAATCCAATTAGAGACCCCTCCGTAATCAGGCGGTTAAGCACTGAATTTAGCGTGTGCATGAGTACAGTACGGCTGTGAGTCATGTCCTGCCACGCACACATGCTGTGTGTCTGACTGGCACAAACCTCCGACCCTGCTGGAACTAAAAGAACTACAACCAGCTAAGCGAACATGCTGGGTGTCACACTGAGCAAGCCAGCAAAATGAACCAACCAGACGCACAGGGAAGGAGCGGATATCCCCCTGGATTCCATCCCCACCAATCAGAGGACACAAGTGTGATGCTCCAGGTTGTGAAAGGGGACTCTAGGGTGCATGTGGTGTTGTTATTGTAAAAGCCATTGTGAAATCCTGAATGGCTGTCCTGAATACCACCAGCATTCGAATGGCCATCTGGGTTGTGTTCATGAGTGAGGGCTAACGTGAAAGCCAAATTAAAATGAAGCATCCAAAATCAAGCCCTTTTTTCCAAAATATTATGGGCAGGCAAATGACCTCTACAAAGTCAGTGTCACACTCCTAACGGGATGCGACAGGAAGCATTTCAGGTCCTGCTGGACATACAACATACAAATAATACTTGGTGGTTAGTTGTGAAAACACACCGATTGCTCTTTGCCCCAATAACAGTGTTATATTCGAAACACAAAGCTGTGTCAGAAACATCTGGCTATTTTGGAGAACCTTTGCAAACCTAGTTTCAGAGTATCAGCTAAAACATATTGATCACAATACAAGCATACATGTAATGGTATCTAATGAACATTCAGATCCTGAAATTCAACACTGAGCATGAAGCTGTGGCAGGCTAGCAGTCGTATCATGCTGACCATACATATGAAAAATAAACGTACACAGTCTGCTTTTACTGCCGTTCCTCCATTTTATGGGTTTTACTATTTGATTTCTGCAAATAAGCACCTAAATGAAACCTACAATATCTTCATGTTTAAACCTCCAATACAGGTGGCTTTATGGTTCGGCCACATATTCAGAGCCAAATTAAATAGATGTTTTTAGCATTTTATTTAAATTTTTTAATTTTACAGTGCTTTTCAATATTTACAGCGGATTACAGAGGAACACTGTGAGCGCTGTGGGCTGAACTGTATCTGTGTGCAAATGTCAGAGAGAGCAATGGAGTGCCAACAAATGTCTGCTCCAGAAATGATGCAGAGAGAACGGTAACCACAGCATTCCAGCGGATTGTGAAATGGAGTCCTGCCTGTCAAGCATACAGCTGCAGGCATTGCAACTGTTTCTTCCTCTTTCCACAGATGTGCTTCCTCTTTTATGGGATCTGCTTATGTGCATTGTTGTGTGTGTGTGTGTGTGTGTGTGTGTGTGTGTGTGTGTGTGTATGTGTGTGTGTGTGTGCGTGCGTGTGTATGTGTGTGTGTGTGTGTCTGTATGTGTGTGTGTGTGTGTGTGTGTGTGTGCGCGTGTGTGCTGCCCTTCCTCTCCCCCATCTGTTTGTTCTTCCTTATGATTATAAAATGGTATGTGCATTTTAGTTTCATATACTGAATTATGAATACGTATGTATTAGATTTCTGTTCTGTGTACTCCACTGAATATTTAAAATGTGTGTATATACGGGTATGCATATGCACACACACGCAAATAAATGAGTATTTATATGAGTGTATGAGTGTGTATGCAACATGTGCATGTGTGCGCGTGTCTTGTGCGTTGTGCACGCGTGTCTGTATTTCAATGAGAAATAAGTGAAGGAGGGTGAACGAGAGGCTGCACTTTCTGCTGGAATAAGACTTGAATTATGGAAAATGATATTACCCACTTGGGCAAGCTCTGCTCTCAAACGAGTTTAGGGAAAAGATATTTCCTCGGTATCAGTCCGCACGTAATCTGAAATGAAACCGCGTGCCATCCTCATAAATAATAATAAAAGGACAAGCAGAAACCACGGTGGCGATATTGCTGAGACAACCTTTAGAAAGAGGCAGAGTAATTACACTTAATGCGTATTTATTACCCCAGAAGACTCCATTCACTTGCAGTGGGTCTTTGAGTTTCAAATACTTTTACCTCCAGCTTAATCACACAGCCCCGCTGGCCCCCAGAAACCTCTCCTGCACCTGTCTGCGATCCATCAGCTTATTTTACGCCAATTACTCCTTCATCAGAGGCAGGAACAGGAACCGGCTGTGTGGCTGGCAGCGGAGTTTGGCTGCGCTGTCCGAGGGCTCCTCGGGAGGAGCTACCCTCCCCTACCCCGCCCGTCCCTGCCTGTCCCCGCCCGTCACCGCTCCCTCACCGCTCCCTCACCGCTCAGTCACCGCTCCCTCACCGCTCCCTCACCGCTCAGTCACCGCTCCGTCACCGCTCCCTCACCGCTCAGTCACCGCTCCCTCACCGCTCCCTCACCGCTCCCTCACCGCTCCCTCACCGCTCCCTCACCGCTCAGTCACCGCTCCCTCACCGCTCCCTCACCGCTCAGTCACCGGTCCCTCACGCACCGCTGTCTGCCACCACGCGGCTCGCATCAGCAGTGTCACCAGCAGCATTTTCCAGGCGCACAATCAGAGTGTCGTCTTGTGAAAAGAGCTCTCAAAAACTCCTTAAAATGGTGTCAAAATGGTGGCCGGGGCTGGCTGTCAGATGCTGCAGACCTGTGCAGGTCAGCGCCATTTACACTGAAATGAAGTGCGGCGCTGGCAGCGGCTGACTGACAACCGCTGTTATGGAGAGTCATCTGGGAGACCCACGTCCGAGGCGCGATTTGATGTTTGGGTTCAGAGGGCGGTGTATGAGCGTCTGCACCTGACCTTTTAAAAAAAAGGAGTGAGTACGGGAGAGGGGCGAGGGGCTGAAGGGTGGAGCTGCAGCCTGGTGATTGGCGCATTGTGCAGCTGGATTTTTTCACAGAAACAATGCAGGCTAAGTACCTGGCTCAGGTGCTTTAATGGCCAGGACCCCACCTGGGAACTGACCCTACAAACTTAGAGTTGCATGCCTACCAGTTTCCCAACCAGTACTTTCCACGCCTATTAATTACCAGCTTAATACCCCTGGCTCTGTAGCAGGAAATGCACTTGTTTCTCAGGCTCGTAAGAGGGAAAATAATTGGTGGGCTTGTTTAAAAAGCTTCAACAAAAATGTGACAGGTTTTCTGGTATTCTGCCTTTTTCCTTAACTGTGGAAGTTTGCATCGTATTTATACCTTACCTCAACAGGGAAAATAAAACCATGACAGGCCCACACAAGTCCTTTTGATTAGTGCGTTCATTTTAAACTGTAACGGACGCATAATCACTCGACAGTTGAAATTCAAATGCAAAGGTCGGCGGAGTGGGCTGGGTCTCCTAATCTTCAGACAGGTACGCTTAGCATTAACTGAAATAAAGGAACAACAATGTCCATTTCATTAAGTTACTAACCATGAATTGGACTCAACTTTCAACACTGAGAATCCCTCTCAGCAGTAAATGGTGTCTGAGAACAGATGCCAACAAAAAAAAACAACCAAAAACTCAAAGATAAATAGGAAAAGTAAATTGACATGCACTGTTAGAAGAGGACCCGCACCAAAAAATGAATCTCTTTCTGTAATTAAAACAGACATTAATTAAGTTGATGTGTGAACCCCGCAATAACACCAAACGTGTGAGATGCAACACTGCCAGGCGCCATCTTTAATCAGTTTGCTTAAAATAAAAAACAACATTGCCGGTGAATTAATGAAGGAGAATAAAACGAGGCCAATTTTGTTCTGCTTCAGTGTGTATTCTCGGTACATCACTGACTGACACAGCTTTCAAAGGCCGTTTTCATTAATTATTTTGAGCAATGTTTGACATAAGCCATTTCTTCTCTCCCTGAAGAGGCAAAAAAAAGCTGCTAGCAAACAATACACAGTGCCTTCAGAAAGCATTCACCCCTATGGAGTTTTACACCTTCTGCAGTCACATTGAAATACAATTCTTCCCCATCGCTCACATACTTTGCCAAATTTATGATCAAAATAGACCTGTAGACCAACTTGTTAATGCAAGTATTTAATCAGCCAATCGTGTGGCAGCAACTAAATGCATAAAAGCATGCAGACATGGTCAAGAGGTTCAGCTGTTTTTCAGAATGTGGAAGAAATGCGATCCAAGTGATTTTGACCATGGAATGATTGTTGGTTCCAGACAGGGTGGTCTTAGCATCTCAGAAACTGCTGATTTCCTTTCACTGACAATAGTCTCTAGAGCTTGCAGAGAATGGTGCGAAAAACGAAAAACATCCAGTGAGCAGTAGTTCTACAGGCATAAATGCCTTGTTAATGAGAGAGATCAGAGGAGAAGGGCCATACTGACTGGTCAAAGCTGACAGGAAGGTAACAGTAATGCAAATAACAACACATTACAACAGTATGCAGAAGAGCATTTATGAACACACTTGAACATGTCAAACCTCTAAGTCGATAGGCTACAGTAGCAAAAGACTTAAGTCTAAAAATAAGTCTAATAAATACCTAATAAAGTGCTCACTGAGCGTACATATTTGTAATTGAAATACACGTATTTTACAAAAAACGACCATTTCTTAGACAAAGGCATGGCTGTTGGACCTGATGGGCGCACCCATAGCATATAGGAAAACCCAAGATGCACTTTCACAGACCTGCGCCAGCTCTGACAAGTTAGATGGAGATTATCAGTGGATATCTTCAGGTCTTGCCACAGATTCTCAATGTGATTGAAGTTGGGCACATCTCAGGGTTCCCTCACCAATTTGCCGGCGTTTAGCTCCATGTGTCTTGTCTGTGATAGTTGCAAACCTCCAGCTGAGGCACAAACCTCCTCCTCCATAGCATCACAAAGCCATCACAATGCTGATGGTACATATGGAGTTACCAGGGTGGGGAGCTGTGTTTGGTTGGCACCTCATATACTGTAACGCTCAGCTTTCAGGCCAAAGAGCTCAATTTTAGTTCCATCAGGCCACAATTTTTTTTAACATAGCCCCAGGCTTTGCCACACGGTTTCTGGAAAACTCCAAAAGCAGCATAATGCTGGCTTTGCTCAGAAGTGCCTTCTGCCTCAGCGCTCTCACAGAATGGGCCCGATCTATGAAGTGCTGCACTGATTGTCATACTGAGCCGTTTCTCCCATTTCAGTCCGAGAGCCCGATGCTGCCCTCATTGCTGCTGCTGGTTTCTTGGTTTCTTCTCTGAAGATGGCCCTCCTTGCCTGGGTACTCAGTTTGTTAGAATGGTCTGAACATTGAAGTGTGTTCCAGGTTCATATTTTCTCCATTTAATGTTTATTGAATTAACAGCACTGTTTGAAGTAGGTTTGGCTGGTTGCCATGAACAGCATTCACAGTATTGCAATTGACCGTTCATTACTAAAGAACAGGTTCTGCCCCCCCCCCCCCCCCCCCCCACACACACACACACACATACATGCAACTACATCCCTTCCTTTGCTACTATTCGACGAGACACCCCCACACATTCCGACTAATGGCCACCTGTCCAGCCACCCAGCAGTGTCTGGAGTCAGAAAGTAAAGTGAATGGTATTTTCATTTCAAACCAATCTCATTCTCTCCATTCTACTGTTGTGTTCTTCGAAACATTATTATTTTTTATATACCCTTTGGAATGGAATAGGAGAGACACAAAGGGAGAAAATGCTTCATATTAAAAGGTGGTGGTTTTCAATGGCCATTTGCTCAACCAAAACCTTGTCCAGAGCTTAACCTTTATTTTATATATCACATTGTGCTTCCATGTTTCCTTTCTGGTGAGAATTACACCTGCACCATTTGGGTTCCAAGCTCAGATCCTTAACCACTGTGCCACATTATCAGTCTGGTACAGCTCATGTTCTGCCAAGGCTTTGCACCCAGGTGTGATTCCACATGAATCATTACAGCTTTTCTCTGCTGTGAAGCATATGAAATTCACAACTGCTGTGATCTTACGCCAGGGATTTCTGTCTGTATCTGCACAGTCTTTGCAGGGGGAGTTGGTGCAGAGTTAAAAAAGATTTAAAAACTTGTAGAAATGTAATTTGAGGCTTTTCCCTCACATCCCCAAAATAAAGTTCACAGACTCTGGCAGAAGAAAATAAATGCAAAATAAATGCACAAAAAGCAGTTAGCACAGCTACCATGCTAGCACAATCACCGTGATATCAAGATGATGAAGCTTCCTCTTTATAATACTTGATCCAGCTCAATTACTGTGTATGGGCCCACAACTCCATAATCCACTATGGGTTTACCAGCCCTCCATCAGCCACACTTACCCACAGAACCACAGAGGGATGCCAATTGGCTCCACCCGGACAATCAGAAGGTTCAATCAGAAGGTGAAGAGCCGGCCTGATATAAAACCAGCAGATGTCCTCACCCTCCACCACCAAGGTTGAACACCACTGCATTCATCTTCAAACTGAAATGAGCTTGGTCTCTTTATCAGGAAACAATCCTATGGTCCACAGGCACAGCACTTCAGCTCAATTGTCTAAGACAAGAGAGGAGAAGACATGGCTGTTAGACTTTAGACAGGCACAGCCATGATATATAGAGAAGTGTCTGGCACCAGGCAGGAACAGTATTTCAGCGTTTGCCATTCATAAAGGCTTGATTGAAGACAGTAAATAATGAACCGCACAGCCTGACACTGCACACCCTTATATCCGTTCAATACGAAGGCTATCGCTTTCAATGAAGGAGCTGAGCTGATGATTCCCATTTTTTTCCTCAGAAAGCATAAAATATGCATTCTCCAATAAATGCGCATCCTCCAATAAAACGGAAAGCGCTGCACTGTGGGGACTGTGAGGCGCGCCTCTGTGGACAGTACCCACTGAAGCGTATGGCAGCTTCTCCAAAGCATAATGAAGGCTGATGGCAAAAGGCCGAAGCATCACAGGCAGTCTGACGGGGAGATTGCCTTTTTCCCGCACATAAGATAAAGAGGATCAAAGGTAACGGCAGACTTTTTTACAAATATGAATACCTAAACAACAAAGAACAGATGAATCTTGGAAATGAGAGTGTAGAGGCTTCAAAAACTACCACATTAGCTTCGTTGGCCGCATAGCCACTGAGGACGTGTTTGTTTTGATGGACTTTCTTTGCTGTTGCCTTCTCCCTGTCTGCTTTTTTGCTTTCAGGGTGAAGATAGTTACAACAAATGACCGAATGTTCAGTGTTCTTTGTGACGTGCTTTGCAGTTGCACACCACAGATAGCAATAAAGAACACTGTAAAGCTGCAATTTTGCTCTTTACTATGGTTTTGGTTTTCCACGTACCCCAGCCCAGCCCAGCCCAGCCCTGTCTCCTAAGCCAGCTTCAGCTCGCTGCCTGTGTTTACTGACAGTGCCTACTGAAGCCCAATGCCGCTGCGCTGTAATGTGGGACTCCTTGAAGAGTGAGTGGAAATCCACATGCAGATAGGTGCATCTCTCTTTCTCTCTCTCCTGTAAACCTGTCATAAGTAACATTTGGTCTCATGCGCTGGTCAGCTTGCTGACTTCCCCCTCCGGGAGCATACATTGTTAGCCCCCATCGTTGGCACACATGCCTGTGGGGGAGAGCGAGAGAAGGATTCTTAGAGGTGCCTTCTTGGGCCCTGGGGGCCCCCCTTTTCTCACATTCCTGACAGGTTAGAGCACAGGAATATTGGAGATGGTATAAAGATGTTTCATGATAATCCCAGGTCAGAATATAGTAATGTTTGGTGTTATTCTGATTGGTTCAGTGCGACTAGTGTAATGGTCTAGTTTTGTAACAGTCTACCTTTGATAGCACAACCATTCAGGAGCCGAGGGGAAACTGGGCAAAAGCTGTCTAAGGGTAATCTGTTTCGTATGGACGTGATCTGGTAAAATCAAGGAATCGGATGAGATACATTTCATACCAAATGGAGTTTAATAAACCATAGTTTCAGTAACTCAAGGGAAAACCTACACGTCCTCTCTTGGTAATCATCTCATTTTCCCGACTCAACAACCCCCAACGGTGGGGGTCTAAATTCCAAATTTGACCACCCCTCCAGGTTGATTTATGGCACTGCCGCCTGGTTTCAAACGTATGATTCGGCATAAAAGCAAGGGAGACAGACCAATCTGGGAAGATCGTATTCGACTTCCCACACAGCATATTGTACGTGTATGTAAGTATCAGGAAGATCGTATTTGACTTCCCACACAACATGTCTTGTGTATGCATGTATGTATGTGTAGCAGCGGAAAATCGTATTCGACTTTCCACACGGCATATTCTATACTCTGTGTTTGTGTGTAGTCCAAGCAGGCTAGGTATGATTATTTACTCTCTCTATTCTTAATTTGTGTATTTTGTAATTGATTGTGATATTCTAAAGCTAATAACCTACCTGTCTGCGAATAAACTATTTTGTTGGTAACTTGCATGATCTCCATGACTCTAATTCATCTTGTACCTTTTCAGCCTAAATTACAACTGAATACTCAGGGGGAAATGGTGGCTAAAGACCGACCGATCGGCGGCGTGGTGCATCTGTGATGTTCTAAGCTGTGAGGCCAGCAAATTTCTGTCCGTTAAAGGGTCGGGGGACGCAAGGCTCTTGTAATCTGGTGCGAAGGGAACCCATGGGCGTTACGGCGTTGGTTCCTGCCAAATTAGCTCTAAGGAGCCCAGTTAATGCTATGCCGACCTGGGCTCACAACTATCATGGCAGGTTTGCATGTACTGTGTTGACTAGACCCTCAGCCTCTGAGTTCTCCACCGAACTGAGACTTCAGCAGTAATGCTAACCCCGGGAGCATCTATTGAGTAATGGTGGCGCAGGTACGAGTCGAGTGTAATCACTCCCGAGGTCCGCATAAGTTACAAACCCAAATTTCTAAATTATATTTTAAATGGAGTCAGATAAACGAGTAAAACTATAGTAACCACTAAGTGTACAATACGGCCCCGTTTGAGAACTGAGAATATTAAGAATTGTACTGATTGTTCTGTCTCTGATTGTACTGTCTCTGCCTGGTGGGCCTGGCTGTAAATTATAGATGGGTGACTCACTTTTAGGGTCAAGAACTAAGGCCTGGATTTCGGAGATAAGGAGAAGAAACCAAGCAATCTGGGGGTTTTGTCTCTTTTCCTTTCATTCACCCAAATCAGGTTTATCCAAAAGGTATATTACCATGAGAGGCACAAATACATATTTACAGCATAATGTAGTTATCATGAAAACTCCCAACTACAGCATTCATAGATATGATGGGGCGGCCTGTAGCGTAGTGTTTAAGGTCAGGAAGGGCTGCCATTTGTGAGGGGCCTGAGAACTGGGGTTTCTGGTCAATGTTGTTTAAACTAGCTTTGTCAGGCCGAAGGAGATAAGGGGAAGATGTTTTAGTTGAGGGGTCAATAAGTCATGGGAATCGTGACCAACTACCAGAGCACCTCCAAGGGGGAAGACTCCGGACAATGCCACAGTGCCCTCATTTGGGCACTGCTGCCATTACACCGGTGACTGTTCTCCTAGATTAAATATTCAAAACTGCTATTAAGATAGTAAATAGACCTGGTAAAACCTTGAAAACATTGCCCATGTGATCCATGTATTATTGCATCAAGTCTTATGTAATGGTAACAGGAATTGCATGTAAAATGGATAATCAGGAGGGAAGTTTCATGATAACTGCAACATAATAAAACATAAGGGTAATCTGTTTCGTATGGATGTGATCTGGTAAAATCAAGGAATCGGATGAGATACATTTCATACCAAATGGAGTTTAATAAACCATAGTTTCAGTAACTCAAGGGAAAACCTACACGTCCTCTCTTGGTAATCATCTCATTTTCCCGACTCAACAACCCCCAACGGTGGGGGTCTAAATTCCAGATTTGACCACCCCTCCAGGTTGATTTATGGCACTGCCGCCTGGTTTCAAACGTATGATTCGGCATAAAAGCAAGGGAGACAGACCAATCTGGGAAGATCGTATTCGACTTCCCACACAGCATATTGTACGTGTATGTAAGTACCAGGAAGATCGTATTTGACTTCCCACACAACATGTCTTGTGTATGCATGTATGTATGTGTAGCAGCGGAAAATCATATTCGACTTTCCACACGGCATATTCTATACTCTGTGTTTGTGTGTAGTCCAAGCAGGCTAGGTATGATTATTTACTCTCTCTATTCTTAATTTGTGTATTTTGTAATTGATTGTGATATTCTAAAGCTAATAACCTACCTGTCTGCGAATAAACTATTTTGTTTGTAACTTGCATGATCTCCATGACTCTAATTCATCTTGTACCTTTTCAGCCTAAATTACAACTGAATACTCAGGGGGAAATGGTGGCTAAAGACCGACCGATCGGCGGCGTGGTGCATCTGTGATGTTCTAAGCTGTGAGGCCAGCAAATTTCTGTCCGTTAAAGGGTCGGGGGATGCAAGGCTCTTGTAATCTGGTGCGAAGGGAACCCATAGGCGTTACGGCGTTGGTTCCTGCCAAATTAGCTCCAAGGAGCCCAGTTAATGCTATGCCGACCTGGGCTCACAACTATCATGGCAGGTTTGCATGTACTGTGTTGACTGAACCCTCAGCCTCTGAGTTCTCCACCGAACTGAGACTTCAGCAGTAATGCTAACCCCGGGAGCATCTATTGAGTAATGGTGGCGCAGGTACGAGTCGAGTGTAATCACTCCCGAGGTCCGCGTAAGTTACAAACCCAAATTTCTAAATTATATTTTAAATGGAGTCAGATAAACGAGTAAAACTATAGTAACCACTAAGTGTACAATACGGCCCCGTTTGAGAACGGAGAATATTAAGAATTGTACTGATCCGTTTCTGGCCAGCTGTAAGCGGGATATGGGGCAGGTCAATCCATATCCGACCCATGGCAACGGACCCAGTATATTCTTCATAATTGTGCTCTGTTCTTGTATGGAGGATAATAATTAACCCTACTAATGTTCTCCCAGCAACGCCAGAAGGACAAGCACGCAAAACCCCCTTCGGCCCCCGCTAAATTCCGTCATTGGGTTAGCGTGGGGTTTTACATTCCCTCCCCCGCCCGCTCTCTCCCTCTCTGTTTGTGTCTCGCTCTCATCCTCTTTTTCCACCCAGCTCTCACTCTCTGTTGCTCAATCTTTCTCTCAGCCCAAAAGAAAACAGGGTTGAGCAAGGGAGGAGCGGAACAGCACAAACAATTTGCTGTAACAAAAGGCAGATAGAGCAGGTACTTTCCCCTCGCTACTCTGCTCATCTCATTTATGACTTGGCCAAATCAATTCTTAATAAAAAAAAACACACACATTTAAGAGGCAAGTGCCTCCGTCCCTGTGGTTTTTTTTCATCCTCTGAATTCCTCCTTCACTAATTATTGCACCTTGAATTAAATCAGCACCTTGTTGTTCGAAATTTAATTGGGATTTCTGAGATGAGTGTGCAGATGTGATTGACAAATGGAGAACATTTTGAAACCCAGTTGCATATTGCCATTATAAGGCTCTATTATGAACCCTATCAAGGAAATGGCCAGAATCCAGCCACTTCAATGAGGACAAAGGTAAGAGACAGTGTAGTCAGGCAGGCTATGGGGTAAGGTTGCTTTGCTTACTCCCATCTTTTCAGCCAAAGGCTACATACTGTCAGTGAGAGATATACCTGTTCTGAGACCACTGCTAGCTCTCTCCTCTTGTACTCTTAACCAGGATCATTGGAATAATCACTGGCCATTGGCTTGAAGGAAAGTAACGTAAACTCACTGTGTTCTGAACAGAACATGGGGAAGCAGCCACTTCCACAAGAAGTTAACGTCTGTTCAATGGTAGTTTTTCTCCTGAGGAATGTGGTTTATGATTATGGCTGCTTATTGACTATTGCAAACACTGAAACAATTTGATTGATGTAAATTGGACCAATAATTATAGAGAAACAAATAACTGCACAATGTCCCTGTGTTCGGAAGCTCACCATGGTCTGAACACCGCCGTATAAGCCTGCCCGTAGTCTCTCGTTAGCAACAGCCTCCCACCACAATGTCACAGTGCAGCACTATTACCATGTCCCTGTATGCTGAAATGGATCGCATATGTGATTCATACCCAGTTTTTATGAAATGGAAGGAATTATACTTTACCCACACACAAAAACCAAAGATGATCTGAAATTTTTTCGATATTCGTCATGGAAGGAAGCCTCGATGTGATCCCACAAGAATGAAACCACGGTGGTGTAGCACCATGGAGAGCTCCACTGTGGGTGCATTCCTCCCGCAAGTGCCCACCACGGTCGCTGCTGCATTCACTGACCCGCCCAAACCCTTTATCTCATTTCAGCCTGAGACTCCGGGGCCAGACACCCCTACGCTCCCTACCTCCATCACTGGACACTGCACAATGGAGAGGACTACCACTGCTTTTGCTCCATTTGAACAGTATACCTATGGGTTTCTGTGCCATTATCTCTCTCCTGTATGTACCCTGGGACATTCCCATAATACTCTATGTATACTGTCTGAGTGAGTGTGCGTGTGTGTGTGTGTGTGTGCATGTGTGTGTTTGTGCGTGTGTCTGTACTCGGCAGAATATATAGCATACACCGGAATTCATCTTAAATCTCAAAAGTAAGGTATAATATGATGCTCTGATTTAATAGTATGTGTTCATACGAATTACCAACAACCTATCTAATGTATGACTGTGAGCTCAAGGCCACTGGAGCCCGATAAAAGCATTGTTCAGTACGGCATATCCACAGTGAATATTGAAAGCACAACCGACAGGCAGCTGTCAATTACAATGAAATGTAATTAGTCAGGAAAAACACTGTCAGGTTGCTTTCCCCGGTACCGGTGATGTTCGCTCGCAGAGGCAGTTTGCATACTGGAAAATAAATATGTCAGTAGGCATTAACTTTGAGAACTCTTTACACAGCAGGGGGGACGTATTCATCATTACCGCTGTGGGGCATGAATGAAGTGTCTGCCTCACCCTACAAAGTGTGCTGTTACACCTCAGTCATGTTTCAAACATTTAGCATATGCTAACGTCAAGAGATGCTTTCTCCACAGTTGCACACAGAGACACAATCAGCACTGCACTGTACTACGCATGAACAATACTAAAAACCGGTCCTCCCAGTCAGAGCGTACTGTATGCGGCCCCTGGAGTGTTACTCAACATGCCTGCAAGTTCTCCACCTTTACTTCCTAATGATTAAATCGCTGATGTTGCCGACTCCACGTTTGCCTGAAGCATAGGTGTCTGGCTGTTCTCCGTTTCTGAAAGCACAGGGGAGGCTTTTGGGAATGTCTCAATGTGCCGACTAGCCATTACAATAACAGCGGCTCCGCGGCACCAACAGCCAGTGTCAAAGGGTCCACTACCGACACACAAACATATGCACCATTCAGCACGTCTGTGACAAATTGAGGAGACGTTGAATGCAAGATAAGACATGAGAAATAATGTAGGTGTCGCATAACAACCGGAGCTCATAATGGTAATGAGCATGGAGGCTAGGCTGCTTCTTTGTGCCAAGATTATGGAGCAAAATGATCAATAACGGTGTAACGAGGAGGAAAGAAGCCTTTTGAGGACATGTCCATTTACTGTTCAAGCAAAATATATAAATGCATAAAAATTCAAAAAATATGGTCCAGAGAACAAATAATGACTGGCGCTGCCACCCGCTAGAATTCAAGGCACAGAAATAATTGCAACCACCCTGTTTCAACTCACAATTGCGCAAAATGGTTGATTGCAGAAAGCCAGAATACATTGTGTAAATGGGACAGCTGATTTCAGGCAAATGGAAGCACAGCATGTCTGTGCACAATGACAATACATTAAATAATACAATCATGGCTTGCTGGGACATGTGTTCCATCTATTGGGTAAAAAAGATAATGTCATCCATTAGGGGGAGCCACTCACTCCATCAGTGAGTTGAGTTCACTGAGTGAGTGATGCTATCGCATGCAGGGCTGCTTAGTCACAGCCAGCCATCAGCGCTTGCTAGCACATTTCAGCACAAGGCAATCCAGCGGCAGCACGTTTCAATATAAAACAATAATCACCCTCTCCGCCTCGGCACAGTGCAGCTAGAATCACAAGAAGGCGAGTGCAGAGAAGGAGTGTGCACCTGAGGGAGGAACGTGAGCCTTCGAACAGCAAGGGCACGTTCACACCCGGCGTTTGGAGTCCTGGAGCTGCACCTGAGGGAGGAACGTGAGCCTTCGAACAGCAAGGGCACGTTCACACTCTGTGTCAGGAGTCCTGGAGCTGCACCTGAGGGAGGAACGTGAGCTTTCGAACAGTGAGAACACGTTCACACCCTGTGTCAGGGGTCCTGGAGCTGAGCGGGGAATGTGAGCTTTCGAACAGTAAGGGCATGTTCACACCCTGTGTCCGGAGTCCTGGAGCTTTGCTGGCCTGCCTCCTGTGCTGCTCGCTGGAGCACTGCTAAAGGCAAATTTCCATTCCAACAACCAAGGTTACAGAGGTTCCAGGAGAAATGAGTGTACACTCCAGAAAGTTGCCAATACTTTGAGCAGGCTGCCAATGCTTCCGCATGGCTAGACAGTGATGAACCTTCTGACCCTCACTTTTAGTGGTCTTTAGCGCGGCGCTAGTAGCAAAAAAAGAGACCCTAACCAGCATTGATTTGGCTGTGTGTGGGAGTATGTGCACGCATGTACGTGCGTAAGACAGTGCAAGTGAGTGTCTGCTTGCAGAAGTGCACGAACAAACAACACTGCTCTTGAGAATCCTACACCACTCATAGCTACAGACCGCGTTGTGGTGCAAAAGGTTTACCTCAGCGACCACAGAGACAATGGTATTTGAGTCTAATCAGATAAGGGTGTGTGCCAACCAAAATGTGTCCCGTGGGAAAGCAGCATGCTTCAAATATTTCAGTGGTCACTGCTGACAGCACTACTGACTCAGTTCAGCAAACATCACGCCACAGAAATGCAATGATCTTTTATATGCACACAAACACACACAGATAAACACATACGCAAACACAAACACACACACACATACACACACACAAACAAGCATGCACACACACTTACAGTAAGGACACAAAAAATGTTATTGACAATGTCATTAAATACAAGAGATACCGTCCACTTGTGTCTACTACACTCAGATAGAAAAGGTTTTTTTGAGAGCAAAAATAAGAATGGCCATGAGCCAAATCCCGAGCAACAAATCTGAAACAAGACCTCCTGCACCCCCCTGATCCCTAACTCACAATGGCAAGCGTGCATTGCTAATGATGCTGTTCATTAATTAAAGTTGTGTACACGCATCTGCTTTGCCTGTAGCTATAATCAGCCCATGGGACTTCCATTTCTACATTTAAGTTGTGACTGAATACATGGACTGAATTCCTGTGTACACCCCATTGCCCGTGTATGTGAGTCTGCGTGTTTGTGTGTGTGTGCGCGCGCGCGCGCGTGTGTGTGTGTGTTTGTGCGCATGTGTGTGTTAGAAATGGAATGTACGTGATAATGTCAATTGACTGAGAGGTGACATTCATTTTACCACCCCATTAATTCTGCAAACTCAGCCTAGCTTAAACGATAGCAGCAAAATGACAAAAGCGGAAATAACAGTTTATAAAGGCAAAACAAATAAAACCTGAAATGCATTTGGCTTATTGGAGACACTGTTTCCAGGGTAATATCTACAAAGACACGAGGAAGGAGCAACAGAGGTTAGCTCAGCCTCTGTTTATTAAAATGAACATCAGTAAAAGCTGTGGTGCGCAGTTTGTCAACAATAACAAAGCCTTTCTAAAGCCTACATGTATCTGGGATCTGCTGTTCATAATGGTGGGAAAACAGAGGTGATTAAAGTAAAGTGGAGGAGGGGTTCGAGAGGCTGCAATGTGCAAAACAAGTCAAACCACCATGACTTAATTGGATGAAAATATTAACACATTTATGCATTTCACCAGACCTGGGTGAGAAGTTCACAAATAAAGCCAGTGTTTTAGAAGTGTGGTAGAAAACCTGCCCCAGTCTGGGCCAGTTGGACTGGATGTTCTCTTCACACTTCTTCAAAAATAAAACTCAAAGAAACAATGCAAGTGGGTTTATTGTATATGACTCATGAATGACAGACAAGAACCTGGGCTGGTCTGCACAGATCAATAAACACCAACAGTTTCTCATGCGGTCCATTTTATCTTTCTTTTCTCTCCCCTGCACCGAAATATTGCAGAATGTGTCAACCATGTACCATCTACCGCTTTAAACATATACTAATATACACTCTTTTCTTTAGAAATTAAACTTCCACTAAAGTTTTCAAAAGACAAAAGTTTATTGAAACCAGGCCACAGTCATGAACTGTATGTATCCATCATGACCTGGACTAAATCCATATTTGCCCTTATATTTTACCAATAACGTAAACGCTTTTCTTCTCCAAAAACTGTTTTCACAAAATCAGCAATCCACAAGATGAACTGACAAAACTGTTTTCAAAGTCAAAAGCAAGGACAAGTATTGATTGAATCCGGAACCGAGTCATAAACATCTCAGAGTGCATCATCCTTTAAAATATAACAACAACAGTCCTTTCATCCATGGTTAACCTTAACGTGGAGGCAAAGCCAGGATGTGGAATAAGGCCAGCTCATTTGCAGAGGCAGTTACACTCTTGTGGCCGCCGTAGATGGTTTGCACGCAGGTGTTCCACTGACAGAGCATTGCTAACAAGTTCAAATCTGTTTCACTAAAGATCCTGTCCTCAAATTATTATAAATAAAATGTGACCATTGGAAACCACTATTGGGGAAAAAAAACTACGAAAAAATAATGCATGCACAAATAACCTGTCTGATAGATGGTTTTCAAATAGATTTCCACCCGAAAAAGGTCACTTCATTAAGACAACGAAACGTGTGCAATGCAGGAAGTTTACAAGGGCAAGTCTGCACGATTCTACTCAAAACAGGAATTTCATTCCATCTGCTCACACCTCTACACCCACTACTACCATCCCTAGAGTCAAAAGTGTGCCTGTGAAGCTCTGATTAGATTAATAAAAAAATCTCTCAATTAAACTGTAGGATGACATGAAAGGGGCGTGCTGCAGAGAAAACAGGAAATGGACCACAGCAGTCTGGCACATGGGAAACACAAGGAATCAGTCCGCTTTCAAAAACAAACTGATCTTAAATGATAGGTGTAGGCCAGCATTTCTATCTTTCTTCTCCCCCACAGAATTGCATTTCCCAGCTTTTCTTTGATGGCTTCTTCAAATGGGAACACAATCTTTACTTTCCTTCAGCCACAGAAGAGCAGAAGACATTCAAGAGACTTGAATAACTATGTTGTGACAGAGTGTATCCGTGTGTGTGTGTGTGTCCGTGGTGAGGCAGAGTAGTCAAAGTTACTGTTTGCAGTCAGCACAGAAAAAATTGCATTGTTATGATTTTAAACTATAATTCTATTTTAAACGAATATGCCATCTGAGGGAAATGGATGCAGCTACATACACATTCCACATACACATAGACAAGCACAAACACATAAGACTGTACACATTCAACATTCCACATACACATACACATACACACAGGCACGCACCCATGTACACGCAAGCACGCATCATCTACACACAGATACCATCGCAGACAAAGAACCCTCGTCAAACAAACACACACAATCACAATCACAATCACACCCACATCACCCCAACCCCATCCCGCCCCATTAAATATACTCTCAAATACAGACACAAGCACACACACGCAAACACGTCTAATTCCAAACACACACTCTCAACCCCCTCCAGGCAAACACACACGTGCACGCGGCCACCGAACAGACAAGTGGGTGAATAGCAAGCGTGATCGCGTGCTCGCAGCTCAATTACACAGACATGCCACCTGACCGGGCAGGGGTCAGAGAGAGGTCACTGACCCGGACATTTGGAGTTGAGCTCCTGTCATAGCCTGCAGAAGAAGGCGTCAGGTATGAGCATTAGCACAGGAGCCCACACAGTCTCCCGTGTACAGAGCATCTTCATGCCTGCAGTACTGATCCATAAGACAGGAGCAGCCCGAGGAGGAGGTGGGAGGAGGTTAGAGGAGGTCAAAGGAGGTGAACAGCCACTCTACCATTCCGCAATATCAGTCTGTGAAGGCACAAGGGGCCTGGTGTGTTCTCTTCCCAATCTCCAGCACACACACGCACAAACACACACAAACAGCACATAAATTGCCAAATATATCCTTAATAAAGCACGACACATTTAAGAGGTGGATTCCTGTAGTTTCATTTTTATTTTGAGTCTATGTTACCACTGGCCAAATTATATGTGAACTGATGCCTTAAAGTGTTTTAATTGAAAGAAAAAATATTTTTCATTTGGACTGATCTTTACCGGAAACATTCACAATCAGGTTTAAGCTCTGATTGGGCAATACAGAGGGAGTTAATTCTAACAAAAGGACTGCCTACCTAGTGCCTTGAGCTCCACAAAAAGGTCTTTTTTACTCCCACTCCCAGGTCAAATCGGCTCGCTCTCTGACTCTTTATACCTTTACTATCTATTTATTTCACACCCTCTCTCACACTTTCTTTATCATCTTTCTCTCCTAACTCTTTCATTTTCTGTGTCTCTCCCTCCGTTAACTAATAAACTATTAGACTGACAGCTGGATTACACCTCTGGTTAGTAATCCTTTAATTTGCTGATTTGAGGCACTCAGCCCTCATTGATGGTGCAGTATTTTTAACCGCTGAGGCTCCTGTCCGTCAGCTCCTTCCTGTAGGGCAAGAGAGCGGAACTGCCCACATGCGTGTGTACATGTATGTGCTCGCGTGTACATGTGTGCATTACGCCTTTGAGCCACAGGCTTTGATAAAAACCTGCACGTACATACCTGGTTTTACCCCAACATCGCCCAGGCTGTTGTGTGATCTATGTCAGTGCCACAGAAAGGGATTCTAACATTCTGAGAACTAGACATTCGGCCAGGCTCACAAACACAGGTAAACATCATTATCTGAAGACCCTAATATGACCGCTGAAGACACCTTTACCACAGGCTACAATGCAAAAGATATTTCGAGCACATGGCAGCAAAAACAGGATATGACACATCATAAATATATCTCATGTTAAACACAATTATAACATTGCCAAGGACGTGTATTATATGAGCTTGAAAGGTGTTTGACTGTACAAAGGAGACGGGATTAGACAGGAAACGGACTTCCAAATACAACAGCAGCACATTCTGAGGTGCCAGAACAGAGTGTGATGTGATGGGTGTGTGTGTGTGTGTGTGTGTGTGTGTGTGTGTGCGTGAGTGGGTGTGTGTGTGGACCACGTAGGGAGGAGGGGATCTGAAGAGCACAGACAGCTCCCTTGTTCCTATCTGAGAGTGGCAACTGTGACTGGAGGGGGGAGGGAGGGGGGAGGGGGAGGGGGGGTCACAAATGAGATGTATCTCTGGTGACACAAGTGTGTTCATCCCTCCCCAAATCCCATGCTGCCCTGGGAGCCTGACTGCAGTGAGGTCAGCGGGAACACAGTCAGGTCACTGCACCCGTCCACAGCACCACGCACTGGGCCGTGCCTGCTCCTCCAGATGACAAAGCACTCAAACACCAGAGGAGGGATAGCCCACAGCAGCAATTAAATCGTTTTAACCCATTCTGTTTTTCTTCCCTTTCGAAAACAGAGCTAATAAACACTGCCTAGCAGGTCTTCCAGAGCAACACCTCTGATCTGCCTCATACAAGTATAATTACCGCTGCAAACACTGTGGCCATCACATATATTGAATATATCGGCAGACAATAGATGAACACCTTGAATGTGATTTGCAAACAAACACACATATTCAGTAGTAATTTAAAATATTTTTTACAAACGTTAACCAAATCCAAGGCCACTGTGGATATCCAGGAGAAGGACAGAGGCAGAAATCAGGTATAAATCCAGCAGTGGCGTGCACCAGTCTGCTCGTCACAGGAATACGCTGCTCTGTTTTATTCCAGCTCCACAACAGGGCTCACAGCTGCAGTGGAAAACCTCTTAATTTCTGCCTCCTCAAAGCACAGCATCGCTCAGCATGGCCAAGTCTTCATTAATGCAGGGTCTCACCACTTCTCACAATACACCCGACTGTAGCTAGAGCTCTCCAGCAAGGAGACTGATACACAACTCAACGCTGATACGCTATCTGTGCCTTCTCCTTTCATTGCCTACAGAAACCATTCCAGTGACTCAAAGTATGGAGAAAGACCTTGAGCTGTAAGCACATTCCACATGCATACATTCAACTGACCAAACCAGCCCAAGTTTAATAAAAAAGGAAGTAAGAAATAGTACTGACAATAAATCCACAGCTTATAATGAGAAAATCAGGTATAATCGTATTAACACCATTGTGATGAATGATTCGGTTTGATGATTAAAATCGGAATTGGAATTACACTATTGTAATGTTCAGCTACAATCAGTTCAATGGAAGAATGAGTTGTGTACTCCACTACTTTGGTCTACATTTGTATATACGATTATATTTGGGGTACGGTTCTGTATATATTGACTCCTTCTCTGTACTCAGATAGCAAATTGATTATTTAGCTTTTTTCCATTTGCCACCAACTTCCAAGAGTGGTTAAGAACCACCTATTTTTCTGGGCAATTCTCCAGGTTCTTCCCGTAATGGCTGTATGTTTCTTTTTTTTTACTCATCAGGAAAAAGGCACTGTGCTGTGCAATCTGTGATGGTTTTATCTTAAGAATGTGTTAAAAGTAACAGCATTAAAGATAGCCTGTTAATTAGCAAACACTAGCAGGGTTCATGGAGATGACAGTCTGTGATCATCAGTGTAACAAAAAGTGATTTGTACGCAAAGCAAATAACACACAATACCGTCACACAAAATAGAAAATTTCCCAGGAAAACATAGCTTCAAACGTGAAGGTTCAAATCAGCCTGAGGGCACCCAAAGGCACACATTACTGCTGGGAGTTTCAATCAACAGGAAATCTCCCCACTGCCCCCCAAAAAACAGAGTGAAAAACAATCTACCTTCTTTCAACAGAAGTCTTCAAGTGGCCAGACACAATTTCACCATAAACATACATCAATAAAAACAATAGACCATACTGGGTAACTGTCAATGAAGATTATTTATTTTGAGCTGGATTACAGAACCAGCTACCTGCTGTAACCAAGTGTAAACAATATAGGACAGGTTTAAAGAAGGCCTAGGAAGCTATGGACAGCATATATCTCCTTGATAGAGGGGGGAAAGGGTGTGCAAGTTCTCTCACCTCTGCTGTTTATTATAATGTGCGCTGAGCTGCGGACATGAGCTCAGTTACCCAAGAGAAATCACAAAGAACATAAGTTATCATACAATACTTAATGCAAATCTTCTGCCTACATATGTCGATGGACGATTTGTCATAGGGGACAGTCCAAGGTGATATTTTATAGTGCTATGCACAGTTGATGTGGTCTGTGTGTGTGTGTGTGTGTGTGTGTGCGTGTACGTCTGAGCCTGTGTGTGTGTGCTCGCGTGCGAGCAAGGGGAAGCTAATCCTCACTCTGCTGGAAACTACACAGAATCATCACCATGCCACAAGGCATCAGCCTCAGAGGGATTCACAAACACACCCTACTGGTTCACTACCTCCACCGTTTCTGCAGGGTGACATCACTGACAGGAAATCACTGACTGAAAGTACACAGTGCTGAATGACTGAAGGGAGAGTGTCATGGCTCCTGAACCAGGGTTAGAAGCAATGAGAGGATTCACACATCACAGATGGTGTATTAGCATCGCGTGTCCGTACCGCACGAGAAAAGCGCTCGCTCGTATTCCCAGTGTTGGGTGGGTCCTTGCGTGCAGCACACACCAGTACAGTGTGCACAGCGGCAGAAATCCAGCTAAGCTGTGCAGTGTTGCAGAAAGAAGAAACGCTGTGAGACAGCCAAGGAGCAGCGCAGTGCAGACACCACTGCCTACAATATAAGACTCATCGCATACATCGCAGTATCATTAGCTATATTAAAATATTTAAATATATTATCATTAATTTGTTTATAGTTTTCCCACACAATGAATGCATTGTATAGGGGTACATATCTCCCACATGTGTAAAGCATGCAGGTGCATCATGCCTACGTGACAGATGGTGAACAGTGAGCATTATGCTGGAGTGAATGAAATGAATAAAAATTCCCTTCAGATACCCTTCCCAAGATGCTCTGTTAGACTATTAGATCCACATGGCTTGACTGGGCTTTGACCTCCATGCAGAGGCAGATGAGGACAGCGAATCCGCACACTCTCAGCATGGCAATTCAATCCATGGGTCTCATGAAAAGACACTCAGACGAGATGAAAACGGGGCAAAGAACGATGGCCCTGAAGAGACCACAGTGAGCATTTAAGCTTGGGCTGTCAGCCTCCGATCCTGGTGGGCCACAGCTGATGGTTTTTAGTAGGAAGTGAATACATTAATTCAATGATTGGGCGAAGAACCCAAAGAAAGAATGTCTACATACTAAAGTGGTTGCTGACGAAACCACAAACTCCCGCATACACCACAGCCTTCCAGGTCTTGAGTTTGACTCCCCGGTTTAAGCTGTGTGAAAAGGTCAGCAAGGCCATGGTAAATGTGTGAATTTATCAGCGTTTACCAAACAGGAAATTAGGGCACTCGTGGGACATGGCATGGAACTGCATGCTGACAGACAGTGCTCCATCCCAGCTCCTACTAATGCAACCCCCCCCCCCCCTCCAGAATTCCGTCCACATCCATCAGCGTTTTCGCATCAATGTCAAAAACATTATCGTGCAGTACTTTTCCATATTCCATATTTTTATTTTCCAGGATGATGTTTCTAGGTTATACCAGGTTCTTATTTAGGAACTACCCTGAGCCGTTCTTTTTCGAGTTCTTTTAGAGTTCTTTAAAAGTCTCCCCACGCCAGCCAGGCCAGCTATATACATCACTGTAAATGGACTCTGCTCAACAGTCAACACCACCAGCATCTCCATTGGGGACGATAACACAACTGCAAGCTGGCTGAAGGCACAGCTTTTGTGGGTGCATCATTAAACAAATACCATTTCAAAGTTTAAAAGCACATGATGATGAAATACAGCACATAAAATCCACTGACATTTACTTTAAATCAATGATAATAAACAACCTGTTTCTGTTTGCTTTCCTCGATTAGTTATCAAGTCCTTAATGAGCCAACTAAACAATATCAATAGGTGATTTAGTTGTTACCATTCTTTTTCAGATTTCGCAACATCTTCTTAAATCTACATATTACTTGAAATTTTGGACTAAAGCAGCACTTTTTTTTTTTTTTAAGTTATCGAGGAATGGCCATGCTTAATTGGTAGCAATTACAGAAATAGCTGACGTGAGAGAACTCCAGCACCGTACCCAGTGCTTATGCACTCAAATTCTGCATTCTAAAACCAGGGAATCAGCCCAAGTTCTTGTTTTCAAAATAAAGTGGTTCACAATGTGAGCCAATTAAAGAAGAAGGGAGGTTCACATTTTGAACCAAGCAACAAGAAGATTGACCTTGTGAGTTCACATATTTGTACACATAGCTAGATGCAAACAGTAGATGCAAACCGCTTCACTAGTGGTGGACAAACAACCCACTTCTGCATCACCGGCAGTATCTGATGCCAAAAAGAAGAAAAGAGAGTTTGTTACAACTCGTTCTAAACTAGAATAAGTATAGAAGCAGAAGGCAGAAGGTGGCAAGAACGTCAGGAGCAGGTAGTGTTGAAGAGAGCTGTGGAGCTAAAGTTATGTGCGATAAGTGAAGCTAGGTACAGTAGTTTCCCTTGGCAGGCTAGGTAAGCTAACGTTACATATTGGATAGATCACGTATGCTAGAACTGGCTTGCCGAAAAGGAGTCATAGCTAGAAACGTTGATGCACGTTCACAATGATGATGGCGTGTGTAGGGGGGGGTCTGTCTCATTCTATGTAGAAAGGGTGATTGGGTATTATGATTTTCAAAATGTTCTCACAACTGTTGAGAAAGATGGTTACTGCTGCTTTAGTGAAGTGACATTGGAGGAGGTAAGAGCAGTCATCTGGCAGTCAGAGGGTAGCCGGTTCGATCCTGCCCTGGGTGTGTCGAAGTGTCTCTGAGCAAGACACCTAACCCCTAAATGCTCCTGATTGGATCCTGCTGGTTGGTGCCTTGCATGGCAGCAAATCGCCATTGATGTGTGTGTGTGTGTGTGTGTGTGTGTGTGTGTCAAAGGGTGAATGAGTAGCGCTTTGGATAAAGGCGCTATATAAATGCAGACCATTTAGCATTTACCATTTAGTGAAATTTCCTGCATAGAGGCAAACCTGCAGCTTTTTCTAGAGGTACTGCAGAAGAAATAAATGTGCACATGAACCTAATAATACATGTTTATGATGAACAGAAGTGCCCTGCCAAGACTGCATGATAATTGTCCTCCCTGTCCCAACATAAATATACCTTTGCTGTGTTTTGAGCTTAGTGTCAAAGCTTCAAATCAAAGTCGCCCACCCTGTCACCCACCGCTTCCACTCCCCAGCCTGACCTTCATAGTGAAGTAGAAGAGCATATAAACTGGGGATGGCACCCGATACTCCATTATTCAGCCATTCAACCAACCCAACACTAATCCCTTACTTGGATCAGTAATTAAACGGCTAATAATGAACAATAATTGTATTATTGCTCTTCAATCTTCATAAAGCCCTAAGGATCCTGCATAAAATGTCAATTATATTATTAATTTAAACAATGCCAATGACCTCAACATCATTTCTGTAATTACAAGAGATATCAATAGATTTATCACATAGATTATCAATTAGCAACAGTCTGATTCAACATGAAAAACATATTTTAAAGGTGCATTTAAGTCAACCTGAACAAAACACTGTTCACTGTATCAGTCGTACAATTTACTCAAAACCAGAGATATGCTTTGCACAGACACAGAGAATTTTAAGTATCCTGTATTTGCCAGGGTTGGCGCTATTATAAGCTAAATGATTCTTTTTTAGGCTATTCCCCAGAAAACTGCTACTTTCTTCCGAGCTACAATAAAAGATTAGAGTTAACAGCCCTTCTCAACTTTTTTTTTTTTTTTTCTTTTTTTGTTAATCCCTGAATGGAAACCCAACAGAAAGGAAATATCAGATGTTTCCTGTGTCATTCGGGGGTCCCCTTATCTGTGAGAATTTCAGAAAAGGTCCTCTACCCACACAAAACATATTTTACTATAATATACTACCAAATGTAATGCATCATTGTTGATCACGTAAATGTTGATTCTTAATATTCCGTATTCAACTGATGCTATCAGATTCAACACAAAAATTGCCCAAAATGTCCCAATAGTATAAATCTTAAGCTTGTTGTGCTTCATTCATGTACTTCCTGGCAGACTTCTGAACGAGACAAACTGTGCCATTCTTCTGGCAAAAGAAGGACTGTCTTGCTTGCAGAGTCAGGTTTATTTTCTCAAACACACAAATACAGGTGAAACTGGAACATGATCCTTCAGGCACAGCAAACATCAGCATGCTGACAAATGCATAAAGCAGTAAGCTTAGAGTGAGACTTCACATAGGCAACTGTATTTTCCACTAAACCTTGCCTTTGAATTTCCTGCATGTGTGTGTGTGTGTGTGTGTGTGTGTATGCGCGTGTGTGCATGTGTGTGAATGAGACTAAGAGAGTAGGAGTGAGTAGCTGTTGCACATGGTGATTTCCCTCACAGTGTGTAGAGTTTGACTGACCAAATGGAATTTTTTAATAAACTGTATCCCACAGCAAAACAAATCAGAGCACAAACTCAAAGCTCTAAATTAACTCCAAAGAAAATATGTGATTACCATATTTCTTTTTTTTTAGTGATTACCATATACCAAGAAGGTGACAAGTCAAATCACTGCATTTCACCCATAACATTAATGCTAAAAAAAGAGCCCGTGGGATGTCATATGTACAATGCACCATATGATGTGCATACACAAAGATACTTCAGAAACCATGGACTGTATTCTGAAGAAAAATAATTCTACCAAGATGCCCATTATTTTATTTTATTTTTCAACAGTTATGATAACAGCACAATTTACGTACATACATATTCATCAACCATAGTTATTCTGAACATTATTTTCACACATTGACCTTACCTTTATATATGTCGTGACATAACAGATGCTTGGAAAGAGTGAATCTAATTCCTGCAGATGTTCCAGATTGAACCCTCATATGCAGCCTTGACCCGGCAATATTAATGCTCACATTTTCTCTCACAGCCTCTAACAGGCTTTGCTGTAGCTGAGTTTTTTCTGAACATGGCTGCCGGCTTTATCATGCAGTGAGTGTGTCCTGCGCCATACCAACACGGTCAGACTGCGTGCCTGTGAATATTCTCAGTGCCATCACCACTGTGGGCTTTACTGTGGTCTGTCGTCCTGACCTTCTGCTACAGTGATCAAAGGCCTGTGGTATTTTACCTTTCAGTGTAAAAATAAAAAAGTCCATGACATTAAACCCGCAGCAAGCCTTACCTTTGAGACTGCTCTGTCCTTGAAGTATATCCCTCGATACAAACACCGAGTAGAAACTTTCAGAAAATCCTGGTCTGCATGGTGGTTTAGATGATAGGCCCCCATGACTCCCCTGGGAGACAGAATAAATCATCAGTTGGGGGATGATGTGCATCTAGAGCAGCTAACAGTTAAAAACCTTATGGGCTTAATTAACCAAGTACAGTACAACAGATAAAAGATTAGTTTACCCAATTATAATCCTAACAGCTGCCATGATGAAGGAACAGCCAAAACTGGGAACAGCGCTCTCTGTGCGCACAAAGTTTCACTACAACTTCCTGCCAGTCAGCAAATCACAAAAGCCTATAACCAGAACATTTTCCTCTGGCGACACTTGTGATGATGCAGATACATGATGATTATGATGATGGTGATGATGATGATGATGAAGAGTATGACAATTACTATGGTAACAGTGGAAAAACAATTATGAGGATAGCTAAGATAGAAATGATGATGATGATGATGATGATGATGATGATAATGATGATAATGATGATGAGGATGAGGAGGAAGAGGAGGAATATGACAGCAATGGTGAAGTTTATTACAATCATAAAAAGATCATGCTAATGACCATGATGTTGATGATTCCAATGATGCTGATTCTGATGAAAGCTGGCCATAATATAACAGTGCAATCACACAAGCTATTATAATTTTTATAATAATAGTCAACTGTAGCTTGCTCCTCCTTACACACATATTTGGAGATGAAAGCACCAGTAAAAATAGGTCCTGTCATCGAGTAATTAAACCCTTAATGTTTCTGTCCTGCCAGGCAAAGACTTGGCTGCAGCATTGAAAGCCTAGCCTTTTTCCTGCCTTGGGTCTGTGAGTTTATAGTAGTCTAACCCCGGCTGCGGGGGTTTAGTTCAATGAGATGAGGTATAAAGGGCCATAATCAGGTTACTTCGCTCTGCTGCTGACTTAATGAGGTGATCTGTCAGATATAGACCTCCACTTAGCTCTTTAAATGGAAGAGGCTGCGATTGTTGGGTTGGGGAAAATAGAGAGGCGCACGTCTGTGCTACCTTAACAACGGGCAGGACTGAAATGTGCTGAATGGAAGAATAATCTGAAGACGATGTGCGCCTGCATCGGAGCGGGTAGGTACCCTACTGCAGAGCTCGCACCACACACCGCGTCTATCCGTAAAATACTGCCTGCTGTAGTCTACTATTTAATCCCCCAGCCCTGTTTGAATAAACCTTACTGCCGCTGCCGCTACCGCGCCCAGGCGATTCCCGTAAGAGAAAGAGTGATTATACCGGATGCTAACGCAGAAATTAGCAAAGGAGATTCGTTTAATGTTCCAGCATTTTCCAAGTCTTTCCTGGGTTTTCTTCAGAACCCCGTTTGAAACTAAATGTAACGGTTAAAACAAGACGCGTATGGATACATATGCATAACTATTTGGGGAAACCACAGTTCAGTAAACCAACACGAATACAAATAAAACAAGTTGATGTTTCATTGAACGCAAATAATAACTGCCTGCACAATTACTAAATCAGCATGACCACTTAATGCTGTCCATTTAAGACAGCATTCCAGTAGTAGCTTTACATTGGAACCAAATTGGTTCAACCAATAAACAATTCAATAATCATGATGCCGTTAATTTTCCATTGTTTGTCACTGCTACAGAAACTGTACGCATAACCATGAGGACAATATGCATAATTCAACATATGTATAGATCAAATGTGTAAAAAGAACCTGCCCCAGCACCATCATTACAGTAGGCTGAATGTACGGAAAGCTGCATCATCCGCACCGTGTGAAGTGGGCTGCAGCAAGCAGCAGACCACTGCAATTTCACTATGCGTAAAAAAATAATCTAAATTAATTTTGGACATTAATTCTCTCCAGTCCGTTGATATGGTTTGTTCTCATACAAGATAGGTGTTCGTTAAAAGAATGTGGGGTTTTACATATCTGGCAAACAAAAACCACTAACTATACGCCAGACTTTTATGGCACAAAATACGTTACTCCTTCAAAGAAAAAGAGTGCAGAATTCCTTCCTGTTCGTAAGTTGCGGCTCAATGCTATGGTGTGGTATCACTACGCCGGCAAAAACAGAGTAGTATCCTGCATAACAGTGTTGCTGAAAAATTGAAAATGCAATGCAAAATGAATTATATCTAAAATAATACAACCAAACTCACCCAGGATGTGCCCAGTAAAGAGGCGCTCATCAGTGAGATCGCGCAGACAATTTTCATTTTTGTCAGGAACAGTAGCATAGTGGAACAGGGATTCGGCGCGTGCTCTTTGCCGCTGCTACTATTCCCCGGTGTTACCTCGTGGATGCTCCCGCAGTGTCCTGCGAGCAATAGAACGCACTGTTAAAGACCGTCCCGATTCGTCCCTTTTTCAACTGCAGGTGAAAAACACTGTTCAGCTCAGTAGCAAAGACCTAACCAGCGTCACTTCAACCCCTCCTACCATACAATGCGGGACAATCCCACTTAAAGGGCCTGGAGAATGAATTGCCGGTTGGTTTTCGATGGGGTAAATGTGCTGCTTCTCCCCAAGTCCGCCGTCAAATCTAAAATCGCATCGTTTAAACAATCAAATGAAAAATTTAGCCGAATCATTATTAGTTTGATGTCATAGTATTACATTTGAAGACTAACGTAACTAGGTGCCCGTTTTATGTTCAATGCACAAAGTGTTGCGACTGTAATATATTACATCCGTGAATCTGCAAAATATGCGCAAAAGATTCTATGACATTGTAAATTCCTCTAAAAATGCAACAGACTACTCGTAGAAAAAGGCTGATCTTGATATTCAAAGTTCTTACTTCGGTGTTTATGGATATGATGGTTGTACCAGTCACTACATAATGTAAATTAGCTATGACATGGTATTTCAAATAGGTAGCTAACATTGCTACACGAACCTGCGACTGACGTTCATATTATTTTATAGAATTTCATTATGAAACAGTTTCGAACTTATGTGGTTATGTCTTAATTCTTAAAGTTTCCAAAGTCCTCTGCTGTGGCCGGGTCGCAAGATTTCTCGTGGTGACGTTTCTAAATCTCCAGATTTGTGGCTCGATTTCCACATCTGACGATGGCGATAGGTTAATCCCATCAAAAGGAATGCGGCAGATTACCAGTATCGACCATCTCAGAGGAACTGCCTTTAACTTGGAAAGTGGCATTTGCTCACATTTCTCACGGATAAATTACTAATGCAGTGCAGGCGCATGGAATGGGCGATGACTGTATATACAATATATAATACATGGGTTCATCATATCTGGATGCCGATACTAGTAATTCACTAGGAGCCAGGGCACAAATCACACAAGCCATGCAAACGTTACCACCATTCAATATACAAGGAGACTGGATAACCTAATTTACTGTATAGATTAATTTGCCAAACCACTCATCATTCCAGTAATTCGTGTACAGCTACTGTAGTCATCATCATCATCATCATCATCATCATTGTCATCATCATCATCATCACCATAACCATTGCATTTTGTCCCAAAAGAAAGTTGAAAGTTAGAAGAGGCAACAGTACTGAAAGTTTGACCAGTTCAATTTGCAAAGTTATTTTGAAATATATATTAAAGAGATGCACCTGCGCCACAAAAGTGTTATAGAATCAGGGAACAGGTCCCTGGTGTGCCGGTAACACCACAGAGGTCATGGGTTCATCATATGGACACTTCAGATGCATCAGAAGTTACAAGACAGGTAAATGCAACTCATTACTAAACTGAAATGAAATAATGGCACTTCACAGATGACAATAATAGTAGTGACCCCAAAAGAATAAATACATTGGACTTACATACAAAGTGCAGAACCGTGCATTCACTGTCACCTCTCTCCTGAGTGAGTCACACATCATTTCTGAATCTAAAATGGATGCTCAGTTGGTGACAGAATTTGGTTGTGCCTGTGCAGGTGTCATTTTCGGTTAGGGAAATTCAAAGCAAGAGGTTTTTAATACTCTGTAACAATAACGAGAAGCCATTTTTCTGTAGCGCGGTCACATAAAGTGTAGAAAGTGTAACTGATGGTTATGTGTATTGCCCGTTTAGCAGCATGAGTCAAATATGTTTGCTTGGAGGTTGGAGATACATAGCAAGTCAGATAAGGATTAGGTTTTGTGTGTTTTGTTGTAATCCGATTGGTGTGATTCCCCATATAGCAAGGTAATAGTTCTCGTTGCCAGCCTTCAGCAGATACTGGATATTGGAGCTTATCCACTCAGCATGACAATTCAGCCCCATTTTCACTCATATCATTGCTGCATAAACAGCAATGATATGATTTTTGGTAGGTGGATGTTTGTTTCTCAACGGGCAGCATGCTAGAAAGAGCTGTGGGTTGAAAAGAGACACAAGGGTGTGATGTGAAAGCTACAGGGTTGGAATACTACACAGTCTTAGTACCCTAGAGCAAAGTACTCACTTCAGCAATTAGTATGCAGTTGCATAAATAGTATCACAGTAGAAGCTAAGCAAGTCACGGTCGAACCGAACTGATCAGCCAAACTGTATGAATCCTGAATCCTTATTTTATAACCTGTTATTATTATGATAAAAAGGTGAGATTATCCATAGAATGAGAACATTTTCTCTAAAATGTGAGAATTAGAATTTTGAATCAATGGAAATACTGGAAATAAGATGCACCACGCCTTCTTTGACAGTGTGTGGAGTGCATCTTAAATCAGTGAGCTGGGAGAAAGTTTCCAAAAGGAACTACAGAATGAAAACAACAGCACGTTCTCACGTTAAATAAAAACACATATTTCCTGGTGTATTTACAGATATATTTATAAATGAACTGTACAGAACAGCAGTTTCATTGACATTGTCTGAAGCTGGCTACACTGTATATGCACTGCCACTGCATACAGTTCTTCCACTGATGTCCTGGTGTGTATGACACCTAGGAACCATCCCTAACTTGCTTTGAGCGCATGATTCACCCCATTTTTCGCTCTAGCATTTTTTGTGATTGACAGCTTTAAGTTTCTCTTTAATCGAGACACATTGTTTACATTCTTTAAAACACCAAGACTGTAATGGTTTTGGTTTTGAGAACACAAGACTTTCTTGCTTTCTATTGTTAGCTATTGACAGAATGCTGTTATTATTCAGCATCTTATTATGCTGCCTTTCACAAACATTGGACATTGGAAAAATAGTGTTCTAATGGGATCCTGCCAACAGCTTGATTGTTATTTTATTTGTAAAATTTAGCTACAAAATGAGAGCCTGTTTACAAATAAGGCTAGAGTAATGCAAGTAACCATTCCAGTAATGATTGAAATTATAATTGGTGACTTTTGATTTTAGTTACATTTATTCTTCAATAGTTCTGATAAACACTCATCCCTGAAGGGGCTGTATACTTGCTCTTCTGCTGTATGTGAAAATGTAAACTTACCTTGTGCAAGTTTGTCAGGTATACAAGAACACACCGCACAATAGTGGTTGTCAGGTAAAATCCCGATTGGATTTAATTACATTTTGTGTTACATAAGTCTCAAGATTAAAAGACAAAACTACACAAACGATAGAGGACAAAGCGATAAGCAGAGTCAAGCCTCAGTGAAGGACTGAGCATTCAAGAGCTGCTGTGAGGAAAATCGTTAAGAAAATGTAGTAAAATACAAGGAGAAAGACCAGTGCAATTTATACATTTACAACCCCACATTTTGTTTATACATCAATGCCATTTAAAGACAATATAAATCCAAAGCAGTAATGTGGCCAGATTAGAGTGGTGTTGCGCTGTTAGGATCCTTATCTCAGGCAAGAGAGCCGTAAATATAGAGAAACAGGAGAGTCCAGTTGCCCAGTGCAAAGCAAATCTAATGTTCTTGAGACAGAAAAAAACAATTACAGAGGAATTATGGTAGCACAGGTATATATATGACACCTGAGCCATTTGTGAGTGTAATTTCACTCTACAGTTTTAAGAAATACAGTAGGTTGGGGACAGCCCATTAGTACTCTAGCTATTGTGAGAATAGGATATGATGACATGGGTCATCTGTTTGGCCATCATTGTCTTTCTTTGTGTTCTTCCAGGATCCCCAGGAATGAAAAATACCAGCAGAAACATTCAATACCTGCTGAGATATTTACAGTCTTCCACACAGTTCCTGTTTCTATTTTTTTAAAGAATATCATTCATACAGAAGACAAACGTGTAATCAGAGCTCACATCGCATTGGTGCATTTTAGTGCCAATTTCCACATTCAAAAAACGGAAGGCTGTTGACAGAAATACATTCAATAAAACAGAAACCTCAGCTAAATGTTTTGCCCAGACAGCAAAGGAAGCCATCAGTTTCACACATGCATTGCTTCTCCGGCTTCTCTGAGCTGAATTTGAACCAGAAACATACATAACATAACGTCTGGTGATAAAATTTAAAACATGGTCTTCTGCACACTGTCATGACTCAGGTGGGCAGTTACAGTACGGCGTTTTAAACGATACATACAAGGACCAGTCTTGCAAAAAATTCCCTAAATATAAATACAGTACTGTCATAGATGTTAGATGCATTTAATCATATCCAACGCTTTGGCAGATGTGCATGCGTGTTGTGAGTGCTGTGCCATGCTTAATTGTTGACAGATATGTCCTTGCACCTATTGTGCTCATGTGAAGCAGTGGAACAAGGCTTGAGTGCCATACACTGCAGCATTGCAGTAAAGGATGGCGTGGTGACATATGGCTTACAGTTTCATTCAATGTGTTTGTGCTTGGCTTTTCACCCCACCCCCTCAGCATCACCAACACTGCCAGCGCTCTGAGTGTTTGACACCAGGAAAACGCACTGCCGCGCATGCGATGAATGGCCAGAGTACACCATTCCCTCATGCTGATGTTTTTTGTTTTGTTTCTCGCCCACAGGTGCTTGATGTTAAATCAATGCTAAAACATAACTGGCCTTCTCCAAATCCTGCCTCCAATCAATCATGCTGCTGCGGCAAACAAAACCAAAGCAGAGCTGACAGTAAAAATAATGTTACCACTGATCTCGCTTGGAAAGGACCGAGTCACACCTAGCGCGCAGAAGCAGAGATTATAAAAGTTGTTGTGAGTAAAAACATGAGCAAAACATAGTAAGATACAAGGGAAAATAACAATTTGGTGTATGCATTTACCACTCTACAAACTGTCATTGGATTAATGGATTTGTTTTTCCCTGTAAATTATTTTTGTCATCATTCAGCATTACTTAGTAACCTAACAGCCTACCAATGTGATGTCAACCTAACCCTTAACTGTGCTGTTATCCAGGATAAAACACCAGCTCTTGTTTGACATCACATTGGCAAGGAACATTATCGCCCATCAATGAATCAATCTCACAGAGTCTTCTGAAGGCAGCAAGTGTGATTCTTTAACACATAGTAATAACTCCCATGTGTCAAGTTTCATCAAAAGCCAACAGGTTTTAGAGCAAAGCAGATTGAAGGAGCAGCAAAAGGAAAAACAAACAAGTTCAATACTACTCAAGTTATAAAGCATGCAATGTCATGACACATTAACAGATGTATGTATTCACCAATGCTAAAAGCATGAATCAGAATCTGTCTACTTATAGGTGGGGCCACCAGTTTGTTTCCCCTTATTTTGTCACATTGTACTTAAATCCTCCACCAGCCAGAGGTCACAATATCCTCTTCGTCAAGCCCCTTCTCAAACAATTGTAACATTTGCACCACCTCAATAGTTGTTGAGAAACACTTACGTTATAAATTCAGTTTGATTACATACTGCCGTGGGCATGCTGCAGTATTTTTTAATGTTGTACACAGACATGGTTTTCTTACCAGTGGCTAATTGGTGACACTAATTTGCCCATAGATATGAGTGTATGACTGGATGGTGTGTGTGCCCTGTGATGGATCGGCAACCTATCCAGAGCAGCTGTCTGCAACCATCACCCCCACACCCTAGCTCCCTGAACAGCATCCTTCCAACCAATACTCCTTTTCAGGCTTTTTATTTATTTTTTGCCCGTTACCAATGCTAAAAGCTGAAGTGGTAGTCTGCTTTGAATGCTGCCTGAAGAATATTTGGGCTAAAAATGTATTGCATTCACCTGAGTGCAGACATAAGCTGAGTCACTGTGCTGTTTGTGTTTGTTTTTGAGCTCTTAAGCAGCGACCGTGAGCTTCTGTGCTTCTTAAAATCAATACGCTTTTCACTTGTTGCAGCTCCCAAGTTCCCCTATTCCCTCTTCATTTTCATTTATTACTTGACGTTTTTTCTATTTTGGCCGTTGTTTTCTAGTCTTTTTGTGTACCAGTGTTTAATGCTGAAATCTAGATGTTAGTTCATACCTTTCTGAGGTACACATTGACTGGCCAAATCCTGTAATGAAGCTAATGTGACTGATCCTTTTTATATGATGTTCTCAAACATTTGAAAAATTAGGAAACATTAGACACGTACCCTTTATCTAATGTACTACAATGCAGTGTTTTATATTTGAACAATATCACTGCGTAGCAATGAGTGCTGATAGACAGTTAGAGAGAAGAAATACAATCACTGAGGTCATGCAGTATCAAGAACAGAAGATAATTTGTCCTGGCCTCAGAAATAAAAATGTGACAGCTTTATGATAATTCCACAGTGTAGGTCACGCCATTACAAAGGTACACAGATAACAACATGGCTGCTCGTCCCCGTGGTGATGCTAACACCGTCCAACCCCGCACCCCGCCCCACTCCCCCACTGGTGTCCACCAGAGATTTGATCTGGCAGTGACTCAAAATGAGGCCTTGCTCCCAGGTCCAAGACACCCATCAAACGCAGGGAACACAAAACAATTCATTGCCTCTACTCAGAAAAATTAAGGCAAACATTTGCATAGAGGTTTCTGAGTCATTTCTGTGTAGGGTATTATTACAGTACGTAAATGCTATGAGCCATTATTGTCAAACTAACACAGCTAGTTTAAGTACCAATGTGGTTTTCTTACAAATTTAAAAGCTTAATTCAACCTGCATAAATATTCATGTTCTTACTCATTTGGGATACTATATTAAGCTAACTATTCATTTGAATTAAGTTGATTCAACAATGTTTTTTTATTTACAGTATACTCATATCTTTAGCAAGTTGTGTCTTCAGGACTTTTGTATCAATGGCCATTTTCCAGAAAATCTATCAAAATCATTTAGAACATTTCACTTTTGTTATTTTTAATCAGTCAACTTTTTGAGTCAGCGAATTATTTTAAACAGTGTAAAGGATTTTTCCCTCAGATTCTGACAAAAAAAGAAAAAAGTCAAGGTGAAAGATTTTACTTGGCTCTAGCAGCTTCCTTTTGTGTTTCGCTGCACTACCTTTCCCAAGCTGGAGTTAAATTGTTCAGAATCACCCCTGCTAAAAATTCAGCAGTGGAGTGCTTTGCTGGAATTGAACTATGAGTAAATTATTCCATACAAGCATCTAGCAGTTGCCTAATAAAAAATACCATCTGGGTACTTGAAATAGATTGGTTTAAGGCTGCGTTAAATTATGAAACCAATCCGTCCGAACGAGCCCCTGTTCTCTTTTAAACGGGGTAGAGTTATGAGTACTGTTGCTTACTGTAGATTCAACTCACAGACACTGTACATTCAAATAAACCAATTACTTTTCCTTAATGGCTATCTTCAGTTATGTAATACAATTTACGCCGTGCCAAATACTGAGCCATAGGCTTTCTGTATGTTATCTGCTGTGTTAGTAGTTTCAGAAATGGAATTGACATTGAGAATGACAGACCAGTGCTTTCGGGTGGGTACATGAAGAGGTTGTCACCCTCCGTGCTCCCCTGTCATAGTGTTTTCTGTTTCCTGACTGGTCATTTGTCCTAGGTTGCCATCTGTTGTCATTACTTCACCTGTGTCTCTTTACCTGTTTCCCTGCACCCGCACCTCTTCATCGTTTCAGTTAATTGGTCTGTGTATTTATACCCGTCTGTTTGCCTAGTTTCTTTGTCAGATTGGTCTTAACCGTACAGTTTCCTGCCTGTTCCCCAAGTCGCTCCAGATATAAGCATCTGCGAAGTGATTGTAATGTAATTGTGCTGTGCATATGAATAAAAAACATTAGGACTTACTGAAATCCAGTGGAAAAACAACGCTCCATATCACAGACTGAATACGTCACCCTTTTCAAAATCACTTATTTTAAAAGCATTTATTATAAAGAAACAGTGTTACAACCAACAACAAATGATATGGATAATGATCATTATCGCTGCTCTGAAGATGATGAAGTGAGGTTAGCAGACTTGGCGTTTAGCTGTACAGGTAATCAATCCCCAGCCGGAGGAAACAGTGTAAGTGGAGAGACAGAAGTGGAGAGGAGGACATGTGGAATTGCAGCACAAAAGAGGTGCCAGCAATTCCACAATATGTCTGCACTGATTGGTGATGGGGAGGAGAGATTTGGTCCTTGATACTTTAAATGCCTAGATATGGCGATGCATGGTGGGGGCCTGCATCTTCTCCTATGTACATGCAGCTGGTGGTAGGCTTCATTAGCAGCTGTCCAGCTCTGTGTGATGAGGCAACCTACTGTACTATTTGCCATCATCATGCCATTTGAGAAGAGAAGATATGAAAAGGCTTTAGAGCAGATCCCAGGACAGACAGCATTGGCCCCAGTGAGTAGTATTCTGCCCAGTCCAGGGGTCAAACTTCAGAGAAGTCACCGTTAGAGAGTAGTGTCTTCTATAGCGCTGAAGTGCGAGATATGTGTAAATGCACACACACACCTACACAATCTGAGCAATGTCGCTGTGAACACACCAAAAGCACTAACACTCACACACACATACACGAGGTGCTACACCAAACAGTTTCTAACACACCAGGATAAAAAAGAAGCAACCTAACTGAATATATTTCTACAGGAGCACTTGACCAAAACATGACCCGAGATCTCAGTTTTTCTTGATATAGGCAGCATTGCATTCCCAAAAGGACTTACTGATCAGCCAGCCTGTTAAAGCAAGAATAAATCCCAGTCCTCCATGGGAAAAAACTCGTAAATTAAAGTCATGACATGGTGCAGTGAAGATTTTTCACAAAACTTTGCACTCAAACACTTTGTTTTTCAAATACCTGTTTTCTGTTTTTTTTTGTGTTTTTTTGTTTTTCCATTTCTGCACATCTTTGTAAATGCTTTTACCATTCCACTGATTCTAAGTATAAGATATGAAATTGGAAACATATTACATTGTTGTTCATTTTTACGCATCAGTTCCTGAAAGAAATGTTTTTTTCCCCCAAAGTTAATTATTTCATTTTGATATGTTATTAATTTTTCACAAGGCAAACATTCCACCCACACAAAAATTATTTCTAGGAGAGTGATCAGAGGGGGGGTCACATTGCAACATTGCACAACCAGGGTGTGGCGGGGGGGGGGGGGGGGCGTTACCTGGACCAGTTGGTCAGCTTGTGGTAGGGTAATGAAGATTCCTAGACTTCACCATCTGTGTTGCTTAATTGTGACCATTTGCGGGTATCAGGGAGCAGTTGACACATTCCGTGACAGTCCTGGACCTTACTGGACAGATGGGATACCTTGCATGATATTGAGAGCCTGACCACGGACCTAAGGAGGTGCTTGAAATGTCCTGAGTGATGTCATCAGTTTAATTCCACACAAAAGAAGAAAACACTCTGGAGTGAAGGCTGGGTTGATTACTGGTCAGTGTTTGCTGTGGATGTGTGGTTGTTAATGTCGTGGTGGGCGATGTGTATGTGATGTCATTTCTCCTGCTGGTCCCATGCCGCTCTTGCACTGCAGTGTAATAAGCTCATGCCCGTGGTCTGTCAGTCTGCGCTGACATTTCTGCCCCACAGTCTGTCAGGAAATCCTGCCACGCACTAGTATGCCTCTCACAACACCAGCAGAAAATACAACAGCAGACACAGTTCAAATATACAACTGCAGTGAAGAGACAGGTACAACTATCCACAGAACTGAGGTACAGGTAAAAAAATTATACTATAGGAGCGCTATGATAGGGACAGTAATATTAGAATTAGATTACAACCAATGGCTCAATAGAGTCAAAAGAATTTACAGTAATCAATGGAAGCAGTTGAATATTATGGAGCAAAATAAGTAAGACAACATGTCTAATAATAACAGTAGAAAAGACCAAACAGCAACAGTATAATTAATGAAGAATCAATAGAGTATACCTAAGAAGACAACAGAAACATGCATCAAGATGGATTAAAGGGAAATAAGATCAGAACAAACGGAAGAGATCAGAACAAGCAAAAAGAATGAATTAAACCAAACAATACAAAAGGCCCAAAATAATTAATAAAATGTAAAAGAACAAGAAGACAAGCTGAAATAATGGAGGAGGGTCAGTAAAACAAAGCAGTGTAACTTCCATAAGTGGACAAACCTGTACAGTAAGAGTTGTGTGATAGGAGGGGTGGGTAAAGAATCCCTCCCTCCTGGCAATGCACACATACACACACACACCACACCACATACACACAGCACACACACACATACACACACACACACACCACATACACACAGCACACACGCACATACACACACACCACATACACACAGCAAACACACACATACACACCACATACACACAGCACACACGCACATACATACACAGCACACACCACATACACACATACACACACAGCACACACCACATACACATATAAAAACACACGCACTCAAGGAGGAAGGGGTGTGGATGGGGCGTTGCCTTGTTCTTTACGACATTGCAGTTGCAGTCCCCTGAGATTGATGACTGCAGGACTGTAATCAGAGGACTGGCTCAGCTCCTGACCTCAGAGAACTCTGGGAATATTACTGAGTGTATGAGCACCATGGACAATCATTGTGAATGAATTGTGAGCAGTCGACAGTTCATGTGATCAAACTGAAAGAGCACTATTTTCAAAGGGTGAATAAAATTGTGTCCATAAAGGAAAGTCAATGGAGGCTATTTGGAATCCCTTTGCATTAACTACCATTTTACATTACTTGAAAATGATAAGAAAAATCATTATAAATGTTCCGATTCATAACATTCTTACCCTCAATTTTTGAGGTTAGCCTTAAATGTGAACAATGCCACATTTCATGTAACCTAGACATAAATAAATAACAGCTAGTGAATTTAAAATGATGGGTACAGTGGCACATTGTGTCACGCTGCACAAAAAAACCTTATTTCCCTTTTGACCATCAACTGCATTGAAAACTAATCTTTTTGCAAGCTTCACAACCTCCCAGAAATGGAAACACACACATGGCTAACTCCTCCAAGAAAAAATACTTTCTCAAATAAAAAAATAGCCTCTCATTTCTGAGAGTAGAGTAAAATCAAATATTGAGAAGACAATTTCACCCATGGGCAAAAGTAGACCACTCTGTCATTCAATGTAGATAAATATTTGCCCATAGGCACTTCTAGTGTTTGAATGCTACACAATCACTATTATAAAGGCCCCACAAAGACTTGCTTCTTTCTCAGGGTCTCCAAGCAGAAAGAAAGAAAATTGTTTACATAGTGGAACATTTACTATGGACACAATTATAAACAGCTGAAGCTCCGTGTATCAACTGCATTATTTCTGCAAAACTCTAAGAATATTTTGATTGTGTTCACTGAAACGGTAACTCCAGTTCAGACTTTGTCAAAAAACATCAACATCTCATCTACCCTCAGCTACAGTCATAAACTGACTTCTGTCACACTTCACCTGTGCAAACCCAAATTGGTTATGTACTGAATAATCTAGTTTACAGTAATAACTAATCATTTGTTTTTCAGTTGATTTCCTATCATCACCCTTTCTATATACATGCTGAAATGATAAAAGCGCCTTGCAAATGGATGAATAAATAAATAAATAAATATTTATCCTTCTAACAACACTTGAACACCTGTCTTAGTTCAAATTAATTAGTTAAAGTAATTGTTCAATGCCCAACTGAACAACTAAGTGGAAAAGCTGCCTTTTTTTGCTAATTAATTTCATTGGCACAAAGGATATCTTAAAGGAACATTACTGTGCGGCAGAGCCTCCCATTCCCTTCACATCATATGCACTCGATATAAATGACATCACTCATTGTATGATGATAATTTCTTTAAAAGGCAAAAATATAACAACGGAAAACCTACAAACTCCTCACAGGGAAAGCAAAACCTGGTTTGAGAAATAAAACACCCGGCAAACTGTTCAGGGCAGTGCCGCAGCTAGGCATGCAAATAGTTTTTGTTTCTGGGTCGGCAAATTATGTGTGCTCCAGTACACAAGCCCGACAGTTTCCTCAGAGGAAATTACATTAGGTTTGGGGGAAACATTTGCAGGCTTTGCAGTTTTACAGAGCAGTTGCAGGACTGAGCAGAGAGCAGCGAGGCTGGACCCTGACAGTGCTTGCACAGCACGCTTCCGCCTTACAGTATGGAACATTCTAGACCATTTCCAGGATGAGATCAGAACTGTCCAATGCACGGTTTACATTGCCGGGAGGTCAGGTCTCAGAAGAGCCTGCAATGGCATGTCTGATGCTATCAGCCAGGACACATGTAGAAGGAGGCAGCTGGGCCTCTCTAGCCACTTAACAGAAGCAACAAACTGAGCCTTTAACCAACATTTAAGGAAACCAGTGGCTGTTTTTTCATCCATGGTCCCACGCATGCTGTCACTGTTTAGTCTTGCACAAATTATTATGTATTCCCACATATTGTTCCTTGAATTAAATTAATTATGCAGATTGTCATACAGTACATGTATGGTTGTATGTGTGAGGGTACATGGACAGCCCATAGTGGGGCCTGCTGGGGAGTTCTGAAGGCATTGACCTCTTTCACAAACTTCTGTTCCCAGCTATTCACAGCTGAGGTGCAGTTACTTCCACTTTGTTTCATTAAACAAGAATTGCATTATGATGTACATAACTGCTGTAAGTACTCACAAATGGGGCTGCTTGGATCCCAGCTGTCTTTGCAGACTTAGAAACAAAAGTCTTTGGAAGACTTGTACAACAGGTACAAAATCACATTTGATTCCAAAGATCTCCTGGTGCTAACTTCATAAATATTGTATTGTACAGTACCATACCATGGTGCATATGACCTTCATGACCATCTGTACCAGCAGTGGTCCAAGGCATCCTCACACCAGTACTTGTGATGTATACATGCACACATGCGCACGCACATCTGGGTAATGCCTCACAATGTCGATTGTAAAATATATTTCGAGTGACTTTTACATGCTAATGAGACCAATTTGAATAGAAAAGAGAAACAGAATTCCGCAGACAAGCTCATCCCTGGCTCTTCACGCCTGGGTGTGTAAGAAGACGCTTTTCACCAATAAAAGGATGATATCAATGAGGGTCCTATTAATTTGAATTGGATTTAGTCCTCAGAGTATTTGAATTGAGCAGTGAGGGGCAGGTGTATTCAATGGTGCCTTTAAGCAGTATCCTCTAGGTGGGCTTGTTAGCACCACCCCACACCTGGAACCTTCCACAGGGAACAGGCAGGCGGATGCCTCAGTGGGAGGGTAATCTACAAAAACCAGAGTTCCTTATCCTTAGAACACCCTTTACCACAGGACTGACACAGTGTGTGGGTGTGTGTGTGTGTGCGTGATGTGACAGAGAGAGATACATAGATGGAAAGATCATTTGCATTATAAAAACACAATGGTGAATAATTCCGAAACACCATTTTGTGAATTTAAGTGTGTTTGTGCTATCAACAAGTGTTGTTGTCTCTAGCATCTGAAAACGAGTTTGCAAGCACGTTATAAGGCCGCTGATGTCATCCGCTGCTGTAGCTGCCTGAATATGCAGAGAGGGTGCTTAAATGGCCAGTGCCCAAACCTGAGGTTTAATATGGCAAATATTCCACACTTATACAAAGAGCTCCCGGCTCAAGCTGTTCTGCTAGTTTGCTTTTGTCTTCCATCAACATTCCAATGCTCTATCAGCAGATCGAGGCCGGGCAGTGGACTGCTGTATTCTAAAACGAAAAGTGCATTTCACTTGCTTTTACTGAAATGTAAATATGCCACTCTGCATGCGTATAGTACACTGTGCACTGCTTTTTAATATGAGTTGATCAATGAATAATACATACCACAACTCATGAGGGAAAACAACTACTTAATAATGGCAGCTCTATACAAATTTGCAGATAACTAGAAAAATGCAATAATGCACAAAACTGCAGGGTTAATAATTCAGATAGAACATAAATACTGGATTAGGAGTGATTTAATCACATCTCAGATGAAAGCAAACATTTGCATTCAACAAACAAAACGTATGAGCTGAGTTGTACTGGCTAGGGAATGGGGGGATCGAGAGAACTGGAAGGAGCACTGAGAGGTAAGGTTTTCGCAAAGATAATACAAAGACTGTTCTTGCATTAAGGCAGGAAAAACCTTGGGTTACTATAAGGGTTACTATAAATGTTAAAAATTTAAGAGGAACCATCTGTTTGCACAAAAATGGCCATCATTGTGGCCTTGTGAGATCTTCCAGGGCCTTACAGTAGTAAATAAATACTGTTGCCTTGTAGGATTAGCAGTAAATTGGTTGGCTGCACATATGCACAAGATGACTAGCCTGCTTTAATGCAACATATGAACCAATCATGATTAAGTGTGCATTTCAGTCAACAAGCACGCATGTGTAGTTCAACATATTCCTTGTACGCACTATATTTTTCAAGTTAGCAAATAATGTGACCATGTTAAACATTTAAATGCTTGTTGAACATCAAAAAACAATGGCACCAAGGAAGCCCAATCTGTTAATTTAGAAACACAAAATAGTAACCGATTTTGGTATTGTTTGTTAACTATGTACTAATAATCTATCTATATGCTGGATGATGATCATATAATTGAATCTTATATTTCTAATTACTGTATTTTTTACGTAAGAGGAGGGCATGCAGTAACAAAGATAAAGATTAATTCCAGGCAGTGGATCTTTCAACTCCAATAAAGGATATTATGATATTCCATTCAAGAATCAGCAGCCACCCTGACTTTTATATTATATCTGAACAGAGCATCCATTTACACAGCTAGATATTTACTGTAGCAATTCAGGATAAGTACCTTGCCCAGGGGCAGTATGGCAGAGTTCCACCTGGGAATCCAACTTCACAGCTACAAGCCCAGAACCCTAGCCAGTACACTACCACCAATGTGCTACGTATAGCTTTTTTCTACTGAACATTTTCTCAGATGGAATTAAGCATTTTATTGAATACTTATATGCAAATATACTGAAAAACAATTTCATAAAATATTATGACAAATGGGTAGCACGGATGGTAAATGTGGGTAGCACTGCTGCCTCACAGCAAGGAGGTCCTGGGTTCAAATCCCCGTCGGCCGGGGCCTCTCTGTGCGGAGTTTGCATGTTCTCCCCGTGTTTGCGTGGGTTTCCTCCGGGTACTCCGGTTTCCTCCCACAGTCCAAAGACATGCAGGTTAGGCTGATTGGTGAGTTTAAATTGCCCATAGGTATGAGTGTGTGAGTGAATGGTGTGTGTGCCCTGCGATGGACTGGCGAACTGTCCAGGGTGTATTCCTGCCCTTCGCCCAATGTATGCTGGGATAGGCTCCAGCCCCCCTGCGACCCTGTTCAGGACAAGCGGGTTAGGATAATGAATGAATGAATGAATTAATTAATTAATTATGACGAATGTTCAATATTCCTGAAAACAAACTACACAATGTCTGTGTGAACAGCAGTACCTGAGATTCTAGTGGTGAAATACACTTCCAATGCACAGATTACTCTATGGATATGTTTACCCATTATACCAATCTATTAATAATTAATCATTCGCATATCTTGGATGTCCCTGAGATAGACTGGCGACCTGGCGAAATACACAGTGCCAGGATTTTCAAGAGTGAAAATCAGATATATGATATATATATATATATATATATATATATATATATATATATATATATATATATATATCATATATCAGGATATATGTTTGCAACCATAATGAGATATGATCATACAATCAGTGAGCATTTTATTAGGTATTCACTCTATTTATTTTTTTAACTTATTAAGTCTTCTGCTGCTGTAGCCTATTGACTTAGAGGTGTGTTCAGAGATGCTCTTCTGCATATCACTGTTGTAATGTGTGGTTATGTGCGTTACTGTCACCTTCCTCTCAGCTTCGACCGGTCTCGCCCTTTTCTTCTGACTCTCATTAACAACGTGTTTGCCCACAGAACTGCTGCTCACTGCATGTTTTTTTGTTTTTCACTCCATTCTCTGCAAACTCTAGAGACTATTCCCAGGAGATCAGCAGTTACTGAGATACTCAAACCACCCTGTTTGGCACCAACAATCATTCTAAGGCCAAAGTCACTTAGATCACATTTCTTCCCCATTCTTACATTTGGTCTGAAAAACAACTGAACCTCTTGACCATGTCTGCATGCTTTTATGCTTTGTACATGTCACTCTAATAAAGTGGTCACTGAGTATATAAATACTCACAGATTTAAGTGAGAAGTTGGGGTGTTCAGGACAACCTTTTTTTGCCCTTGACTAAGTCCAGGAGACTATCATTAAAAGCTCTATTCACTAAAGTTCCACACTGCACAAAGCACTGATTCATATTTCAACTGGAGAGCATGACTTGAATTTGTGAAGCTCACATATGCACAGTGACCACGAGCAAATCTATGGGTGGGCCCAATCATATGTGTATATAAAATAATTCAATCTCTTTGGTTAAAAAATAAAAGTATAGCATTCATCATCACTCTGTCGCTCAAAATTCATCAGCTACTTTCAAATAATTAAGTGTGATTTGTCAAAAAACATGTCCTTCTTTCGGTTTATGTTAATGCCCCTCCATTTCTCAATGTCACTTCGGCTTACACTGAATTGTGAAGAATGCAGAAGGAGAGCTGCGGTCATGGAGTTGCTGCTAGCTAAGTGTAAAAGGGCAAAAGCAAACCTTAAAAAAGCTTAAATTGGAGGAAGAAACTGAGTCTCTTGCGTCTCTCCATCCCGAGCCAATGTCAGCCTGCCACCCTGAGGAAGCCACCGCTAATGAGACCCCGGCATCAACATCAGGGACGCTGGAGCCCTGCCACCCGACCTGTCATCACTGAACAAGCCACCCATGCAAGCAAAACTGCAAAGATTTCCGGTGTCTACAATCTCTGGAAAAGCATGTTGTTTTTCCTTGTGCTGCTGTGAGAAGATTAGCTGGTTGGAGTACAGTACAGCAAGCAATGCTATTCTCTGTAAAGACTACAGACACTTCCCTGGGATGCACAATGACTAAAAATTCACAAAGGATGGATTTGGAGACTGGAAGCATCTTAGCCAAGCCCCTTTGAAACACCAGGCTCAGTAAAGGACACTTACAGTAAATGCAAGACTGACAGCTGAGAGACAAAGCTGAGTGATAATCAACCTATGTGTGAGAAGATGGGCAATCAAACTCCTTTAAGTGGTAGTACCACTGGACTTTGATCCCTCATTGTGTACTGGATTTTTTTGATGGGGCCTCTGCACTGTCAGGGAGCAAAGAAGGGGCACCTACGTTTCCTCACCTGATCTAGGTATTGTACATTGTAGTTCACACTGTTTAAATCTTCTTCTCTGTAATGGCACAAAAGTAGCAGGGCATGTGAACACATTCTTTGAAAGAAGAACTCCATACATTGCCTTATGACTGAGAGCAACAGTTATGCATGATTTATGAAAATTAAGAAGTATTCTGAAAGCCGCAGTTGTCAGGCTAAACTAGATGCTGAATGTTTTCTATAACAGATGCAATTTTTTTGTGTATTTTACTGACATTTGGAAAGTTTTTAGAGATTAGTGATTTTTCAACAAAAGGAGTGCAGTCGCCTGTTTTATCTGTCATAGACTGCATTCATTTGATTGAGGGCTAGAAATCAAATGTAAAGCAGTTTAGGGACAATAAACAACACAATCTTGAAAAAAGTGCCCAAGTTAACGGAAGACTTAATGGAAAAACACAATATCAACAAGTGGAATGTCACAGCCTCCCGAGAAAAGAAACTGCCCGCAAAATTGGGTGCATCTGTTGTCACAAGCTCATTTGGTTAATCTGTCAGCATTCAACCCAATGAAGACTTGAGGCATCTGTGGAATGAGGTGTTAGATCCACAAATCACGGAGCCGAACAGCCGTTTTCGTGATGACACATATGGCTTTGTGCGTGCTTCTGCAGCCTGCTCATTCAATTCAGACACTTCTGCAGATTCATTCAAACTAGCGCTATTATGAGCATTATGAGTGCTATTATGGTAGTGAGCATTATAGCAAACCGTATACATCCGTGATGCTGAGGTCGTGGTGTTCATGCATTACATTACATTATTGGCATTTGGCAGACGCTCTTATCCAGAGCCTTGCTCAAGGGCTCAATGGCTGTGCGGATATTATTGTGGCTACAGTTGGATTAGAACCACCGACCTTGCGTGTCCCAGTCATTTACCTTAACACCTACGCTACAGGCCGCCCGGTGCATGCAACAAGTAACCCAGTGTAGCCACGATAAGATCTGCACAGCCGTCGGGCCCTTGACAAGGCCCTTAACTGCACATTAATCTGGAGGGATTTTGCCCTGCTTAGTCTAATAAACTGCTAGTCACTTTGGATAAAAGCAGAACAAATCATTTGAAATATTATTATTTAAGACGTACTGTAAGGCAGATGTTTCATTTCAACCATAATTTGGCACACATGATTATATTCATTATCATCTGAACAAGATCTCTAGCTGTTGAATGAGGTGTGATTTGTTAGGGTTAGAGTGAAACCCCACAGGCAGTCAATCTCCAGGAACAGGGTTGGTTATTACTGGTCTTATTATTATTGACTGGGACTCACAAGGTTGGTGGTTCAATCCCCAGTGTAGCCACAATTACATTACATGAATGGCATTTGGCAGACGTTCTTATCCACTCTTATCAACGCACAGTTGATTAGACTAAGCAGGAGACAATCCTCCCCTGGAGCAATGTGCAGATCTTATTGTTGCGGCGGCCTGTAGCGTAGTGGTTAAGGTACATGCCTGGGACACGCAAGATCGGTGGTTCGATCCCTGGTGTAGCCGCAATAAGATCCACACAGCTGCTGGGCCCTTGAGCAAGGCCCTTAACCCTACATTGGTCCAGGGGAGGATTGTCTCCTGCTTAGTCTAATCAACTGTAAGTGGCTTGGGATAAAAGTGTCAGCCAAATGACATATGTAATGTAATGGTCTAGAGAACATCTTTTCAAACATCAACAGAATGATTTGAGACATTTTTCCACGGCCATTGTCATTGCCAATGGCAGCCTCCACTGTTGAGGGACTGTTCTCCACAGTCAACCACATCAAAACATATCTATGGTCTTTGAAGCTAACCACTCACTTTAATTGTTTACCAATACTATACTATATATATACTATAGCCTGGAGGACGATCCCCCCCCCGTAAGCTATATGACAATCCCAATAAACTATAGTGTTCACAACCAAAAGAGTACAACTAAATTTTGCATACTGCAAAGCCCAGAAACATCACAAGATAAATAATTAAAGAATTAAATAAATAAATAAAATGTGTCTGTTGGTTATTGTGGAGATCTTTATAATTACAGTGTTTATCCTGCACATGTACTCTTTGGTTGAAATGTATTATTTCTTTATTGTTTGTGTGGCAGAGTGTGCTTTGTACATATTCATTTAATATACGCAATGCCAATAAAAAAATAATTTACTTTAATTGAATTAGGGAAACATTGTCTTCAAAGGTCCGACATTAAACTCTGCTATTATAGCTTTGAAGGCATAAATAGATGTTTTCATCTTTTTGCTCTGCATCTTGTGTCCCTGAACATCACAAACAATCCTTTGTGGTTTCCTGACAGAACCAAAGTGCACATTTTGTGCAAAATGATAGCTGTGGTTTTTTTCTGGTCAGACCATTCATCAGAAGAACAAATAAGGGCAGACTGTGCCTTATCATTATGATTTCTATATTAAATCGAGGGAGGGCAAAGCTCGTCATTATGAGTGCCACTGAGTGCACTTTCAATGGAAAAAATCATACTTCCAAATATGAATCTGGACTGCCCGTGGGGAAAGCATTTAGTTATTCCTCCATAATGTTCACATCAAGTAGAGAGAAAGAACATTCAACAGCAGAATATTTTTACGTTCAGTGATAAGTACAACCTAAGGACAAATCAAACTTCAAAACTACTGGAGTGTGTTTCTGAATTTGCATTTTTACTGATACACTTTTAGAATTCTGAGATTAATGTTGTACCTGTGGCACACAGCAGTGCGTTGTTTAAAATGTGTCAGTCAAATCTGCATTCCTGCAAAAAAGGCATTGGCCTTCTACCTTTGTGAAACTTGAACAACTTCTACTTCTTCTTCTACTTAACTGCAAAAAGTAATTAGTCTCATAAAATTACTGTTATCAGAAATATCTAACCACAAATTTAGTATTTTAATTAATAATTAAAATAACCAATATTAATGATTAAACATACCGATAACCTGAAGGTTGGAAGTTCTTCAAAAGACTGCTTTAACTCGGCTCTCATGTCTATGCGATTCCAAAACGGACACCGGGGTTTAATAAAATATATTTATTAAACAAACAAACAAACACATAACAGATAAACTAACGGGAATTAGTTGGGTAAATTAGTAGGTTAAGTTAGGGCGTGTATGTGTGTGTGTGGGCGCGCGCGAGCGCGCGTGTCACTTGAACAAAGGAAAGGTGGGAGTAGCTAGCTTGAGTAAGCTAGAGTTCTGGGTGTGGTAATGAGTTAGAGTTAGCTTTGAGAAGGGACTACTTGCGTAGTTTTACTCTATATATGCGCAAAAGACGGCGAATCAATTCACGTACATATATATGTAGCTAACCAAACACATTACAATGGTAGGATAGTAAATATTGAAACACAGATTCACAAAAACAGTTAAGACTAAACTAAACACTGGCTATGCCTGAATGTTTGTTCTCTTACTGAGTCCATACGCATTGGATTCAAAAGACGTGCTGTCCTTATAGGAGCCGCGATGGTGCTGTGAATGCGTGTCCTGGAGAGATGCGCAGGCTGGGGCGTCTTAGCCGCGCATTGTCGTCTGGTACACTCGGTTGCTGGAAGGATGTTTGTTGCAGTTGTTCTTTGGTGAGCTTTGCAGGGGTGAACTGATGTAGCGTTCCACGTACACCAGTTTCCACTCGCTATAGGCCACAAAGTTACCGCGAGGTAACTGGGTGTGTCCGTAGGCCTGGTAGTGCGCTGTGCAGCATTCAGCCTCTGTCCGAGTCTCGAAGCAGATGAGCTGAAGCGAATGGCCAAAAAGGGTGCGTCGAAGAGAAGAAGCAGAAGAGAAGAGCAGAAGAAGAGAAAGATCCCAAGAACGTGTCTTGCTCTTATACGGGAAAGTTTATTGCTCCCGCCATTACAGGATTGGCTGAACCAAGTTAGACGTCATTCGTGGTTGACGTTGCGGAATTTTCCTGTGGGAATGTGGAAGTTGTAGTCCCTACAATAATCAACATCATCATCATTAACATAACAATAATAGTTTGCTGTAATATGCAGAGGTGCAGTAAATCATTTAATGTTGATGTTTGCGCCACTCTGGAGCTCAGTGTGACTTTGAGGGAGCTGGACAAGGTGACATTTCTCACCTGGAGCTCCTGAGACTGATGCAGCGCTGTTGTCCAGTCGATCTGTCTGAGACTGCATGGGTATGGCCTGGTGTCAGGTGTTCATGAAAAGATCATTCTGACCTACTCGCAGGTGATTATGGAGAGATCACGTCATTAGCTGTTCACTCTGCTGGACTGACATAAGGCTCGGCCATCTGCTCTCTGCTGCTTTCAAAAGTTAAATGTTCTTTTAGAGAGACAGTGAGAGACGAGAGAGGGGATTTTCAACAAAAGAACCACTGACATGTACTGTAACATCTCTCACATGTTTACCAATTATCCCTTGACTGCAGAACATCTTCATTCCTGCCAACTCTTAGGTTTCTACAGAATTTGATGGGTGACCACAACCAGAAAGGATCGAAATTCTGATCAATCCATGGTACTCTGGCATATTATGTGATGCACAACGTCAAGACAAATTCAAAACTTCCCATCATCAGCTGTCAGTGCAGTGCTGCTCTCCTGAAAGAACAGTTGAAATACATGCCAATCAGGTGTCTAGACATTTCAGTTCATATGCATATCTTTTTTAAAGCAGAGCAGGCTGATAGGGGAAGGTTTTTTTTACACTCGTCACTCATCTGAATTTTCCTGATTAGTTTTTCTTGATTCACCCATCTTATTCTAATTGTGCATGTGTTATCTGGTTACACTTAATAACATTTCTCTTTTTAATTTGTTTTGTTTTTAATTGCTGTTATTTTATTTTCATTCCACTGGAAAGTACATTGGCCCATAATTCTGTTTATGAAAAATGCTATAGGCCATACTGTAAATAAATGTATTATTAATATATTATTATCTCTCTCAGCAGGAAATAGTCAGTGTGGGAGTTCAGCCTCAGTAGCAGTCTCTATTCTAAGTGGAGCTCTTTTTTTCCCACTCTTCCCTGTTCAAGGCCCAGTTTTTTCACCAGTGTATTATGGGGACATTACCACAAATCTCTGAGATGCTTGCGCAACTGCAATTAGCGGAAATGGATGTCCATCACTCTATGTCAGCCTTGTGTGCGTTTTTTATTTGGGTTAAAGCAGGCATGTCCTTTTTGTTTTGTCCTTGTCCTTCTGCAACACTGAATTTCTACAATGGGGCTTAGGACAAACCACTATACTGTATACTATATACACTCTGTGAGCATTTTATTAGGTATTTAGTAGACTTCTACTGCTGTAGCCTATCCATTTAGAGTTGTTGTGTGTTCAGAGATGCTCTTCTGCATACCACTGTTGTAGTGTATGGTTATTTGTGTTACTGTCACCTTCTTGTCAGCTCTGACCAGTCTGGCCATTCTCCTCTGACGTCTCTCATTAACAAGGCATTTCTGTCTGCAGAACTGCTGCTCATTGGATTTTTTTTTTTTTTTGCGCCATTCTTTGCTAACTCTAGAGACTAGTGTGTATGAAAATCCCAGGAGATCAGCAGATTCTGAGATACACAAACCACCCTGTCTGCCATCAACAATCATTCCACGTTCAAAGTCACTTAGATCACATTTTTCCCATTCTTATGGTTGATGTGAACATTACTTGAAACTCCTGACTCATACCTATATAATTATATGCATTGCACTGCTGCCACACAATTGATTAGATAATCACATGAATAAGTAGGTATAATTAAGTCAAAAAGGTTCCTAATAAAGTGCTTGGTGTGTGTGCAATATACTATATACAATGCAGTGGAGGCTGGTGACTTCCAGAATTGAGGAGGCCATTTTTTTCCGCTTGCTCACTTCACTCGCGATGGAATGTTCCCTGTTCTCTTATCTGTCTTTGTGCTGGCCAAAGGCATACTATTTGGAGTGTAAGCTACAGTCAGAAAGTTCTGGCTGATGAAATTCATTGTGCAGAGCTTAGCCTTGTGCCTTCCTGAAGAAATGACATTGCTGTAAGTCTATGAGCCTGCCTGATAATTAAGCTGAGAAATGACATTTGGATGTAATATAAATGCCAAGTGAACATGTGTAAAAGGCAGGAATTTTAATTATGTAGTTAAAAACAATTTTGTTTAGCTTACATTTTTCATTCTTCTACAGCTTCAACATGTAATCACCAATTTAATCAAGTTTAGCATATAAAAAAGATAAGATAACACTTTCTTTATCATATGTAGTTTTATTCAATATATTTAATATAAAATATGTAAAAATATGGTTCCAGTTGGCTTTATCTAACGTTAACGTTATCCACTAGAGGGCAGCACTCTATTCGTATTTAGAGTGAATTTCCTCACAGAGCAACAATTCGGTAATTTGATATGGAAGATTATTAAATTGACTTGTAATAAAACGAAATGGACTACATTAAAAATAAAACTGTTCAATAAATCCCAAATGGTGTCTAACATGACCTATTGAATGTCATTCTCACTCCCTAGTATCTGGAATCTGCATATCTCCAGCCCAAGATCTCAAATTGCGCTAGAATCTCGCCGACTTCCGAGGTAGTTTTAAGCAAAAGTGTTTGGCCAAATGAGCTATAAACTCCAGGGATTTCCTGAAAAGCACAAGTTGATAGGACACTCGTAGCCACTATGGCGAGTGTTTGTTTGACTGAAGTGACTAGCGAATTCTCAAAATGGCTTCTGTGTTGAATAGGAAAGGAAAGGACAGTTGATTCCAAATGAACCAGTAGCATGTGATTGGACGAACAAAATGTCAATCTTTCAGCCCTGGACACAATGCATGGTGAGGCCAGGCCTCCGTTGCCCACCCATTTTCAGTGATCTGGCCAATCACATATTGGCATGAAAAAAAATGCATTACATTGACTTCTATGAAAAGCGAATTTCCTAGGGGAGGCCTGGCCTCCCTTAATACAAACTGATAGGGAAATCTGGCCTGTTGCTTTACAATTGCAATATTGGGTTTTAGCCATGGGAAAATTTAGATTTATGAACAAAACTAAAATAATATGAATATAAAAAATAAAAAACATGTTTTTTGTTAAAATAAATAAATAAAATAAATATATTTATTGTTTTTTTTAAATCTCTCTCTTCTCTCAAATTATTGGGGAGGCCAGGCCTCCTCCACCTCTATGGAGGAGCCTCCACTGATACAATGTCTGTTTGTAGCTTTATAGTTCCTTGTCATATTAAAAAGCAGTACATAGTGTATGCATACCAATTGGCATATTAAGAGTTTAGCTAAAGAAAGTAAAATGAACTTTTCATAACACGGCAGTCCACTACTCAGCTTCACCCGGCCAAAAAATCTATGGAATGTTGATATCAAGTAAGCCAGGACAACAGCTTGAGCCGGGAGCATTTTTTCAATTTTTTTCATATCAGAGGCATATCCACTCGTTATTTATGCACCCTCTCTGCATATCCAGGCAGCTACAGTAACTAATGACAACAGAGGCCTAATAACCCTGTTGTAAACTCTCTTTGTGACCCTAGAGACAGCAACGCTTGTTAACAGCACAAACACACTTGAACTCACACAATGGTGTTTCAGAATTATATACCTCAGAATGATATGTTATAATGCCAATTCTCTCTCTCTCTCTCTCTCTCTCTCTCTCTCTCTCTCTCTCTCATCTCAGTAACCCTAGAGACCCTCAACAAGATTATTCAGAGAGAGGCTATCTCTACTTACCTGTACTTTTGATAAAGCTCCACACATACCCTCCCAACAGACAGACAAATTAATCAAGCTCATGCGCCTATCAGATCAAGATGCAGCATCAAATGTTCATGCCATCATGTCACGGTGGCTTCGAGCCATGGTAGCGGTTATTTCTGTTTTTAAATGAGTCATTGGTGAAAATTGGGCAGCAGGATGAACCCCTTGTTGAAAGCCTTGTTACTATCGACTCAGTAACAGTGCTGACAGGATTAAACACATTATAGAAGTAAATGACCCTATCCCGGGTTCTCTGCTGCAAACAAGAAAAATGTCTGGATCGCAGTCAAGAAGTGGGCTAAAATGAACATTATGCATTACCTACAGTACTACTGATGACTAGTGTCACTGAACAGCTTGAATTTTGAATTAGCTTTACTGATGTCTGTTTCAGGTAAGATGCATTTGTGTTTGATACTCTGACTACAAACACAGAAAGCCCCTTTTCAAAGAAGGATTGTAATTTGTAGTACAGAGGGGGTTTTATATAATGAGGGAGTGATGGAATGAAGAGTGAGCTGAACTCATCTGCGAAACACGGAGTGATCGGAAAACACCTGAAAATAATAAATATGATTATACTTATTTGCATAAATAGTTTACTATATTCCCTTCATATTGTTCTTGACTTAATCAGCATTGGGTGGTTGAAAATATGCACCCGTACACCTGCATAGAAAAAACATAAATGCCACACAGTTCATGCAGAAGCAACCTTGCCTTATTGCAATTGAGACAATGGATAAGCTTTATGTAATTATTTGCCAGAAGACATAAAACGGTGACCCAAGCCAAATGTTGGAGTTTTAACTCCAAAGGGATTAAGGATGATTAAAAGACAATTAAAGGAACATTTCAGCACTCAAATGGACGATATGATTTCTGAAATGGAGCCTTGCGTCACTAATGATGCCATGGATTAAAAAAAAATCAGCTGTTATCTCATTCCTCATTAAAACACTTCCATGGCAGGGAAGCTTTAATCACCAGCTTTCCATTCTGCCTGCAAAGTGTGGACGCTTCTCCTTCTCTACATCAACGTGCCCAATCATTAATCTCCCTCCACGTTATCCTGAGTCCAGAAACCCATTAACTGCTTGAAGTAACAAAGAATCTCAGGGTATCTTTGGCCAGAACCAGAACAAAAATGTAAAAAGATTCAAGCAGGGTCTTTTCTCACTCTTAAGTTCAAATGTCTGTCTTTACTGACTGGAAGCTTGTGAGGTGCACATTTGAACAGGAAAAGCAACTTAAGTATATATCTTTAAATGTCTCACCATAACAACCTGGTGGTTTGTGGGGAGTTATTACTATTGTAATACAGCATATTTATACATTAGCAAACCATAGGATGAACTTATTAGTTAACCATTAACAAATGGCTGACTTTTTCATTCCAATATGAATTGACAATAATGTTGTACAGATGAACTTGTCAGTTAACAACTACATTAGCTTATGCCAATTCATGAAACCTTATTGTAAAGTGTTACCGATTATACTTTGATATCTGTGTTGCCACACTGTTGCTCTGGATGCCATTTTGCCTGTAGTGACAGGCCCTGGGCTTCTTTGTCAATCTTGCCAGCAGTAGAAGCAGAAAAGAAAATAACCTCACTGAGGAAAAATCCTTTTGCTTCATGAAGCAAATTAATTATTTATCTGCCACAAAAAGAATAATGACTACCGCAAGAGATTTCCACTTCCTAAAGCACACCCTTTGAAAATGAGAATGCTTATAAACAGGATAAAACTCAGAAGTGATTTGGTTTACAGAGAGCCCTGTATTCCAACACATTTCATGGATAGAGCACTTGCCGTGCTGTTACTGAACCACCAAAAGTTTTTGACACGCTGAATGAAAATGGACACTTCTATACAGGTGACATTAATTTATTGACATGCTCAGTTACCTTTTCATCAACTTCTTAAGTTAACTCACACACCAACGGCGATTGGCTGCCATGCAAGACGCCGACCAGCTCGTCTGGAGCATCCCCCGCCCGGGCTGTGTCGAAGTGTCCCTGAGCAAGACACCCAACCCTCGAATGCTCCTGACGAGCTGGTCGGCGCCTTGCATGGCAGCCAATCGCCGTTGGTGTGTGAGTGTGTGTATGAATGGGCGAATGAGAAGCATCAATTGTACAGCGCTTTGGATAAAGGTGCTATATAAATGCCAACCATTTACCATTTACCAAGGTGCTACACCATGGAATCGAAAATTAGATAGATGAAAATTGGGATATTTAATGACTTTGTTGTTGCATTGTTGTATTCATTGACTTGATATTTTCTTGTTGCAGAAAAACAAATACAAGACTTACACCCAAGAGAAAATCATAGGCCTTTATGTCATTTTATTTTGAAAAGCCAACAGCAATCAATAAATCTTTATATTTTGATTAAAGCATAGAAATTATTAAATGGGACAGGTAATAAGTTTCCCGAAAAGTGGCTTAACTAG